>NW_010423913.1:19778-47302 GCF_000710305.1 Buceros rhinoceros silvestris | reverse complement strand
ACGGATTGGGAGCGAGGGCAGACTGGACAGAGGAGTCCTTCTCAGACACTGGCCACTGAAGAGGGCAAGAAAGAGCGAGACCCTCATGATCCCTCAGTTTTATCCCAAATACGACGTCTATGGGATGGGACACCTTGTTGTTCAGTGTAGGGTGTTCCCTGTCCTGTCCGCTCCTCCCCACAGGTGCAGCCTCTCACTTACTGCACCCCCACAGTGGCACACAGGATTTAGCAGTGACCTTGGTCTGCACAGAAGCAAGTATAAACCAGAGCCTTTCTGCACACCAGTCCCTGGCAGTAACAGTAAACATCAAGTGTTATCACTTCTAGAAGCAGACGCTGTCTGTGAAAATCCGCCGTTAACTTCAGAGAGTGCAGTCAGTGAGAAGAGACTGAGCTGAAAAGTGAAATCACTGAACAGAATCAGTTCTGTTCTAACTCAAACCAGGACACCACCGTAACAAAAGGTAGCTAGTTTGATTTTGCAAGATAGAAACACTTCTGAAGGTGGTTGTAGAATCTCATTATATTAGACTAGGAAAAGCACACACACATATTAAAATGGGTACTTCAATGGAGTAGATGCTAGTGAGCTATAAGATCTTCTCCTTTATCAGTTTTGTCAGGCAAACTGTTTAGCAAAGGAAGAAACTACAGTATAAATGAAAATCAGGATTTTCTGTTCTGCTGCTGCAGTATACATGCTTGATCATAAATTACACACAAGGAAAGCTTTTTCACAGTGAGCATACTAAAATATTTGAAGAAGTAGCCCAGAGGATCTTCATCCATAGGGATATTAAAAACTCAGCAAGTCTCTTACCAACCTGGTTTAACTAGACCCCTTCAAGCAGCGGTTGGTCTAGATGTCCATCGGATGTCCTGTCCAACCTCATTTGTGCAATGAATAGGTTGAGGATTGATTGTGCATTTAACACAGAAAACATCAACCTAAACGTGAAAATCAGAATGAAGAGCAAGAAAAGTGCCTGCACTCAGAATATATCACAGAACAAGGAAGTCTATTTT
Organism: Buceros rhinoceros silvestris; assembly: GCF_000710305.1. Classification (NCBI taxonomy): domain Eukaryota; kingdom Metazoa; phylum Chordata; class Aves; order Bucerotiformes; family Bucerotidae; genus Buceros; species Buceros rhinoceros. The sequence goes on along the minus strand of NW_010423913.1, from coordinate 46,274 downwards.
TAGAGAGATTTTGCAAACAGCTCTGCAAAATACGGTTAAAAATACTTGCCTTGAGGTCAAGGTTTGTTTTTCCACTTTAAGTTTCTGATGTATTCACTATTCACTTAAAGTTTAAATTATGCAAATAATTAAAGACATCTAAGTAGATTTGATGCTAAACTTTCAATCTACAGTTATATGAGAAAGCACCTGTCTTTACGGTTGCCTCTGTTTTTTTCCATGCAAGCGAGAAAGATGAAAATGAAACATGTTGAAGAGCTGCATTGTTTCTGGGATGCTCCAAGTTTTGAATGCTAACTAAGACTGGACTTCAGCAATCTGCTTGACACTGTTTCCTGCAGCCTTATAGACAAACTGGCAAGGTACACGTTGGATGGGTGGTCTGTGAGACGGGTGGGAAATTGGCTCATGGGCTGCTCTCCTAAGGTAGTAATCAGTGGTTTTTACTCAGTCTGGCAGCCTGTCACAAGTGGGATCCCCCGAGGACCAATACTGGGCCCCACGCTCTTCAACATCTTCATAAACTGTCTGGATGATGCAACTGAACGCATTCTCACCAAGTTTGCTGATGATGACACCAAACCGGTTAAAAGACACCCATCTTACAGAGCAACCTGGACAGGCTGGAAGAGTGAGCTAGCAAGAACCATATCTACAAAGTTTAACAAAGGCAAGTGCAAACAAAGCCCTGCACCTGGGACAAAATTACCAAAGAACCCAGCACAGGCTAGGATCTGTGTGGTGGCAGAAGAGCCATGCTGAAAGGGACCCATGAGTCCTGGTGGACAGCAAGCTGAATAGGCGTCAGCAGTGCGCTGCTGCAGCGATGAAAGCAAATCAGATCCTGGGCAGGGACATTACTAGCAGCAACAGAGACATGATCATCCAACTCTACTTAGCACTTGTCAGGCCACACCTGGATTCCTGTGCACAGCTGTGGTTCCCACAATTCAAAAGAGACATGGACAAAGTGGATAGGGTCCAAAGGAGGGCATTTGTCCAAATTGGACAACATGCTAGAAAACACGTCCTATGAGGAAAGACTGAAGGAGTTAGGTATTTTCTCCCTGAAGAATAGAAAGCTCAGGGGCTACCTCATCACAGTATTCCAGTACTTAAAGAGTGGTTACAAAAAGGATGGAGGCTGTCTCTTCATAAGGAGCCTTATGGAGAAGACAAGGGGCAACAGGTACAAGTTGCAGAGGCACAAGTTTCATCTTGATATAAGAAAGAAATATTTTACAGTGAGAACAGCTGATCACCAGAACAACCTCCCCAGGGATGTGGTAGAGGATTTCAAGACTCAGTTGGACAGGTTGTTGTATAACCTCATCTAGGCTCCTTTTCTCACAAAAGATTGGATGATGTCATCTTTCAAAGTCCCTTCTAACTTGGGCTATTCTATGATTCTATGAAAGAGAAAGAAATAAAGATATTTAACATCACCTGGAATGCATCTGTGTAGTAAGGTGTTGCTTCATCAGGGAGCATGTGGTCAACAGCTGATTTCAGCGAAGACTCTCTAGGGTTTGGCACCTGGTTATTGCCTATATTGACTGTTCTCCCCCAGCTCCCATAGTCACTGAACAGCTCTCACTCAGCAGCAAGCACACAGTCTTCCTTGAAACGACTTTAAATGCAGTTGCTTCCCTGGCTTGAAAACTGCAAACAAAGGGACTGCCTTTCCAATGCTCCTCTTGCTGTTAATCCTCTTTCATAGGTTACAAGGAGGAAAACTTCCCTGGGTAAAGCATGAAGAGGAGGAAAGTTAAAGAAAAGAGCACAGAGCTGGACAGAGAGGAGAGGAGAGGAGAGGAGAGGAGAGGAGAGGAGAGGAAGTAAATATTGGTCCACATTCCTTTCTGTTGGGACTCAACTCAGCAATCTCAAATCTCTGTTTCTCTTACTTTCTAGAAATAAAGTGCACTGCCCATGTGTCCCCAGCTCATGGCAAAAGCAGAGCTGAAGAGCAGATAATTTTTCCTTGCTATGAGTTCCTCTCTCAGGTCATGCTACCATGGCTCTTAGAAATATTTTAAGACTTGTTGCTGCTGAGGTTGTGATCATTTGGCTCTTTGCACTTCCAAGTGCAAAGGACTATTCCAAGGGATAGGGCCTCGTACCATGTTCCTTGTTAAACAGTGCAGAAATTTAATCTCAACTGCCTTGATTTCGAAGATTATGTTTGTGAAGTTGACTTAACATTTGCTGGCCCACAGTCTTTCAGTCCCTATTCTGATATGTGTGCCATTACACCTGGAAAAGTTAATGACATCTCAACTGTTCCATAGTAAGAAAAGCTCACGAGAGTTGAATGCTAAGAGCCTATATATCATTGGTGAAGACAATCTTCCCATATGTGACTAATATAGTTGCATTTTGCTATGAACTTGTTTTGCTTCAGCTATCTTTATTTTCCTGTAGCGAGAGATAGGCTCGAATGTCTAAGAGTCTCAAGAAATGATTCAAAATGATTGTTGACAAAATCACAGTGTGAGACATTGCAATTTACTAGAGAAAACAGGAAAGGATGCACTTCGTGTCTGTGGTGAGAAACTTTCTGGTAACCTTGTCATGTTGTCTGTAGTTTAAAAAAAATTAAAAGCTTCTGGAATTATTTATTTATTAGTTTAACTGAGGGCTGAGCCACCCTGGAGGGATCTTGCCAGCCCCTGAATTAACTACTTCTGACATTTGACATGAAATCTGAAACATGGAGCCAAATGTCGTTTCAGGCAAGTTTTACTAGCTGGTTTCCTGCGCTAAATATACATTGTGTAGAAAAAGCAAAGGCTGAGAAGTGAAAAACAAGCCCTACTACTGGCATGGGGACCTAGTCTGCCTCTGTTCTTGTTTGGAAGCTGGATATTTTTGTGGGTGACACTGTTCTCAGTTTCATAGACACTTAACTTCCTGTTTGAGTGAAGTTGGTGTAGTGAGTTAAAGCAGGTCAAAGCTTAGTCCATTTGAATATAGGGGTGTAAACAGTCCCACCTTCCTATACCCTTACATACGAGCTGAGGAGCTTGTCCCAAGACCTGAAGGTGCTCGGTGTCGTCAAGCCTTCCAAAGGCAAGAGTGAGTCTCTGATACCGAAATCACTGCATTTCCTGTGTAAATCATGCCATGGCTCCAGAGTTACTTTGAGGTGTCTGAGTGTAGCTCTTTATTCATCTTTTAAATCTTAGTAACCATTTTTTTTTTTTAGATAAAAACTGGATATTTGAGGTCTAACTCAACCACTCTGAGCCAGGGACAATAAAAAACATATACTGAGGTGCTTTTCAAGTTCCCTTCCTAATTTATGAAGACTGTGTGGGAGAAAACAACAATCTGTGCTCAGGAGACACGCAGTGAATCAGCCTGTTCTTTATGGTGAAATGTTCTTTTACGCAGCTGCTGTACCTTGGAGAAAAAAACAAATAAACTCCAGATTCTACTTTAATCAATCTCTCTTTTTTTTTATGAAAGAAAAAAAGCTAAGCTGCTGTTCTTAAAACAGAAATACTGCTCAACAATGAAATCTACAGTCTACAATGTACTATTTGGTATTGTTTTGAAAGTGTACAATGTCCCCCTCCCTTTCTCTTTGGCTGCAGGAGCAATACTCATTAATCACACTAGACTATTATGGAAGTTAGGCAAAGGCACAGAGAGGGAATAGTGCAGAGACCTATTGTCCCAGGGAAGGATCTGGGCAGGGTTCTTCCCTAAGTGCCCCCATGTATAAACAATGCCGGCTGAGACGCCTTTTTAGGAAATTCAGTGTTATCTGCATACACAGCTGGCCAGCTAGGGGCAGAGAGAAACAAGCACAGACCCTTCTCCCTTTTTACCCTCTACTGTGCCTGCTAACAGTAACTATGTCTTGCCTTACTCTGTTACTGTGCAGGGACATAAGAGGTGACAGAACAGATGTGCACACAAAATCACCACAAAGAGGAACCTGGACAAGTCAGGGGCAGTCTGATTTGACCTGGGTTGAATTTTCACCCTTTTTCCCTACTCTAGGAAGCAAAGGACAATATGGAAATTGACTGATAAACTCGGTGACAGCCTAGAGCAGTAGTTGTTCCTCTACACCTTTTCTGGAACAGAAACTGGCTGAGAAATTAACACAGATGTCTGTCCTCAAAGTGACTGAGGACTGACAGCTTTTAGTTTCAGCCTGTACTTCCTACCTTAACAGCCATAGCACAGTCACTGTGTTATGAGTGTAGCAACATGGATTTTACAGGTCTGGGAACCTGATGTAAAACCTGAGACATCTTGGGATTATGTGGCTCAGGAGACTACTTGAATGGCCGTGTACTCTGACATCTCTTCTTGTCCCAGTGTGAGAAACTCCAGGAATAAGCCTGGAAGCTCTCCAATCCTAGAAACTCCCACCAGTGATGTCTTTGCAGGGCAAAGACACCTGTGGTTCAGATCTCTCTGAAGGCACAGTAGGATAATGTTCCTGTGTGCATTCCCATTTCACCTTCTGGTCTGACCAGATACAGCAATGGCCTGGCAAAGCTAGTGACCTCAATAATAATTGCTCCTGTTCACTGTGGAGATCCTCTGCAAGTAGCAAGGGACTTCTAAGTCTTTTGGCAGAACCTCCATTCCAGATTACTGTTATGGTTATGCCTATTTGCATTTTAATTTGTACGAGGAAAAAGGGCTTCAGATGTTTTTTCTTAGTGGCAGACCCAGCTTTGGTCACCATGCCTTACACTGCTATTGCAGCCACAGAGGGACCCAGCAGCCAAAAAAGGCCAGCTCCTATTATCAACATGCTGGAGGCCACCAAGAACTTCATTTTCATGCTCAGAACTCTTTCCTGGCTCCTTGACAACTCCCACATGAGGTATAAACCACTAACTGAACTAAGTGGCCACTCACTATTTCTGACCTTACTCTCTCAGAGGCAAAACTCATCGCAGCTGAAAGCAGGACCTTCACATTTGCAATACATTCCTCCCACTCCCAGCCTCCTCCAAATGCACCTTAGAGCAAACCTACCATTAGGCAACAATGACCTGCAAAATGCTTTCCTCAGAGAAGGCTCTGCCTTGCAGCAAAATATGAAATTCCAGTTCAGAAAACGTGTTTATAAAGTCACTCTGTGAAAAATCAGTAGGAATTAGGCACCAAGGCATATCTACAAATCCTATTTAGCGAGGATTTAGATCTGGGCACCTGAAATCTTTCTCAGGTCCTGAACTTCACTCAATGGATTTGCCCTGTTTCTTTTCCATCTGCAAGATGGAGGAGAAAGGCAACAGTTTTCTTTTGTTCTGTTTCTCAGGGGTTATAAATGCTCCAGTTTACTTCAGTTACATAAACACTTTTCCCATGAGAGAAAAACAGTTTAGGAATTCAGATTCATGCAGTTGTCTCTACTGCCTGGGTTAAAATGTTTCAGAAACTTGATCCGTAATGCAACAGGGATAAAGTGATGATTCACCTACTTGTGTTCACAGCTTATTTTACTGAGCATTACAATAGTTTAACTTCTCCCAGCAACACTCAAATATGTTCAGATGCATTGGATACTGTGCCATTGTGAGCTTTTGTTATTTTGATTAAATTGTTATGTTCACTTGCCGCTCCAGTGGCAAAGTGAAGATCCATATAAACCTTCATACTAAGGTCAGAGGTGTTTGCATCCCTAGGGTCAGTCTGGGAAACTAAAAATGTGGGATGGAATTTTATTCCAACCTTTTCCTTTCCTGACATTCAGGGTAGCAGCAGCTGTTGGTGATAATGATTTTGAGTCTGAAAAGACCCAGCAAGCAACAGATTGTTAATGATTATGTAGGGTGATCATCTTTCAAATGCTTCTAAAGTATCTTTTTATTATTATTGGTATTGATGTTGTCATGTGTGATAGCACTGACCAGATTTCAACCTCATCACTCACAAACAGCCCTTCATCTGAGAAGGCATTGGACTGTTTTTTTTTTTAGGTAGAGTAGCAAATCCTTTACTGGTGGAAAAAAATTACTTCTGCTATTTATGTTAGACATGGGAATATTTTCCTTCAGTCTTGTAATACAAGGACTGGCATACTATTATATACGGTAGTTTCTACATAGTTGATATTCCAGCATGAATTCCAGCATGAATGACAAAGACTGGCTAGAGTGTTGCAAATACTTATGCAGATGTTGAATTTTAGACATGCAGGAAGTCCAGTGAAATTCAACAAGGTTAGTAACATGCAAGCAAGAAGTGATTATGATATCTAGAGAGAAAAAAGCCAATCTACTCCCTGAGTTGCTACTCAGGCATGAGGGCTAGTAATGACATTGTTGATGTAAGAACATATTTCCTAGGCATACTTCAGAACCTGTCCATCTTTCCCTCAGTTTTCTAGAAGAAATCCTAAAACAGAGGTATAATAGATGTTTCTGTGAGACATGTAGGCTTCCCTTTTCTCTACACTTTCCTTTTCTCATTTGTGCATTGTGTGTGTTAGGAGGGAATTGAGATCCTGATAGTATCAGCAGCTGCTAAAACACACAGCAAGTTCTGCTAAACCCTGCAGAAGAGAGAGGTTGGGGGCGAGTACCAAAACTGAGTCAATGTGCTTTAACTGAGAGATTTAGTGGGAACACATCGGCATCAGAAAAGTGATGTTTAGAAATGCATCTGAGCTCTAGGGTGGGCTATTTTAAGTACAAAGGATGAATTGTATCTGACCTCAGATATTTGCCTGCAGGTTGGACAATCTTCTGCAATGCATGACAGGATTGTGAGAGTACTGAGAATAGGCATGTGAATGCATCAGGCTAGCGGAGCTGGGCTTCAAATCTAGTTTCTTTTCCTTGGAGGACTACAGCCTAATTGCTTGACTCTTTTGGGAGACGTGAAGGGAAGAAGCAGGGCAAGGGGAGGCAACTAAAGGCAACTTTCACTTGCTCTTTTACTGCTTGAAAAAGTTGAAAGGTCTCAATTTCATCCCAATATGGAATGGAAAACTGTTTCTCAACTTGAACATATTCCTGGAGTGGGAATAAACGTTTTACTACTCATTTCTATTCATGGTTCTTAATTCTTTCTATTTACAGCCATGGATTTCATATTATGAAATCTGAAGTCCAAACACCTTTAAATAGTAGTCCTCTCAGGAGGTGCTTAGTATGGTTGCTCATGGGTGAGTAAAGATGGAGGGCAGTTGCCTTATAAAAAGCATCCCACCACTTTTCTTCCTTCAATTTCACAGTATTCCTTTGGCCTCCAACTGACACCAACCATTCAGGAGAAGGGAAAAAAGGTGAAAGGCTGTCATAAATAATTATATAGTCCTGCAGTCCTCTTAGCAATATTCTGCAGTTATTTTTGAAGCATGCCAGTACTAATACACAATCTTTAAATTGCTTCAAGATATTTGCTTTTTGCATACTGGTGAATTTTTCCACTGATGTTTTTTATTAGATGAAAATAATGCAACTGACTAGGAGCCAAGAAGATCCATGAGAGACAAGGATTTGACCGAGAGTTTGTTGTTGTAATTGTGGGTGCCCAAGGACGAAAGAAAAAAAAAAGAAACAATGTTAGTAGATAGGGGGAAAATGCACCAATATCCACTGATCGTATAATTGACACCTCTGTTGAATAAACGGGGGCAAGGTGATTCATAGTATGATGGTTTTATTAGATCAGGGATATTGCTAACTGAGTAAGTAGCCATTGCAGCCAAGTGCTTCATCTTCTGACCATTTTTCTCTTTACTGTTCTCTGGAATCCTTTGTCTCTTGTGACATTGTTGGAGGCAGACCTTGTTACAGTTAATCCATGTCTTTCTACCTTTAAATTAATCTATCATAATGCACTGCATGAGAACCATCTGCCAGGACATTATGGGAAATGTGTTAGTGCGGCATATACCTCGTCTCTTATTAAGAGGCAGGGAGCTTTACCTCAGCGCTCCATGATTAGCACTGTTGCTTCTTCATTTCCATGTTGAGTTTAAAGCATGGCTTTTAACTGGTACGACTGAAATAGGCCTCTTTTACCTGGTTAACTTAAGAACCTGTCCCTGCTGTGCCATACTATCTTTAGAAAAGACAAAAACTAAAATACCTAAGTCTCTTATAATTACCATCAAAATTTGACATCTGGTAAGCTTGACTTTATGATCTCAGCAATTTTTAATGTCAAGATACAGAAGTTGCAAGAAATACTGAACTGGGAAAAGAGGATAAAAAAAAGGGAAGAGAAGATCTTGATTATAATGCATTATTTTTGCACTTCTAACTTTATGGGGAGCCAAAAGTGCTGTTGAAGAAGTTTTACCAGTTTATCTGATCAAAAAAGCACTAGCAAGTACTTATTATCAGTCTTTTATTACAGTTCTTTGTTAGACTGAGCAAAACTGTGTAAAATTGTCTTCTGCATCACCTGGCTGAGGATCATTTCCATGTAGGTTACCTCTTCAAGAAAACAAAATGGTACAATTAGACATTTACTTTAAGTGTCATAAGCCTTAAATTTCCTCACAGAGGAAGAACTCACTTCAGATGACTTCAGCATTTGCAAAATGAGTCAGAGGATCAGAAAAAAATTTCCTATAAATGTTGAGAAGTACTCTGGGTAAGCAAATACCATATACAAAATATTTGTGAATGCTTCTGCATAAATCACAGTTCACTTCTGATTTTGGCCATGCAAATAATGTGATCAGACAAATGGGTCCAGATGGGTGCACTTTCACTCCACTCCCAGAATCTAAGATGCAAGAAACATTTTAATCTTAGCAAGATAAAATAGTTTGAACTACATACGTGGTATTCAGCCAATCTGGAGTTCAGGTAGAATGGAAATGTAACAGTCTGCACCTATCTGTGTAGACGTGTCCTACATTTGTTTACCTGCAAACTCTGGGATGAGTGGAATGCAGGTAGCAGAGGAGTTTCAAGGCTCGGGTACATGTCTTTGTGCAGGAAGTCCCATTTTGAGAAAAGGAAGGATCACCACACAAAGGACACATATAGAACATGTATAGACAAAGGACACATTTATAGAACAATGATGAATGTTTAAAGGTAACTTGCCAACAAGAAGAGAAATATTTGCCATAAAAAATGAGCAGATCTAAACAGAAGAGAAATAGTATCTCATGAACACAAGGGCCACCATACAGTTTGTACACAAAATGGAATGAATTAGGAATGAATTGCAAACTAAAGTCCTTGGGTGAAGAACAGAACATTTCTAGTTAAAGGAAAATTAGGTAGTTGAGGATGAGGTGTGGAGAAGGTATAGGAGGGCATAATAAGTGGAACATGAAAATACCAGAGGTCTTACTGAGAATATCAGAAGAATAGAAATTAGCAAGTACTTAGGGTCAAGCCAGAGTGCTTCTCCCAGGTGCTTCAAAAATTGTAAATAATTTCCATTTTGTAAATTTAGGTTCTATTCATTTATTTTATTTTGTTTTGTGAGATTATGTTAAAATTCTGGCTAGAGTTTATTTTTTTTTATCCCAAGTGATTATTTATCATTACATATGAGCAATAAGAAATGTGACTGTGTGGGCTGGCTATAATGAAGCTGGGATTTTGTGTTCATTCATCACAAGATGTAAATCTTAAGTGCATCTGTTATCTATTTCAAGATTATGGGTAGCTTTATGGATAATTGAGCTAATGAGTATCTCTGTAGAAAATCATCAGGAAAGAAGGTACATAGAGGCTTCAGTGTAGTGTCTCTGTGGTGAGCTCAGTCATGACAGAAGAATTACAGAAAAATGTGGTTTACCTCATACAGATTTAGTCACACAAGTTTTAGCATACAATTTCAGACAGTTGTCAGGACTCTGTTAATGCTGCATGGAAAAACATCTGTTATCTTATACACCTGTCTTATGATGTTAAGAACAGGCTTGTGAAGATGCTTATTCCTCTCCAATTAATAGAGACAACTTAAATGGTAGCTTAGGTGAGACTCTTACCAATGGCTGATAACATATATCTCAGATAACATGAATAGGTTAAAGCCTCTGAGCAGCCCTCCAAGAAGAGAGAAATCTACAGGTCCTGCAAACAGCATCAGGCTGTCCCTCCTCCCTGAAAAAGAAGGCATATGGTAACAAATGTCTGTGTGCAAAAAAGCCTGACCTCATCTAAAGTCCTCTAGTCATGTGTTGCTTATATATAATTACTATGAACTTCAGAACCAACATAAGCAGTCAGCTGCTGACACAAGGGGAGGGAAAGGAGGTAGGCATAATCTTGAACAGTCACATGTGTGAATTAGTGTATTCATATTCTCTGTACAAATAGCAGAAGCTGTTTAAGGAAATACCTTCTCAGCTGTTTGCTTACTGGAGGTTACTGTTCCTGTAACCACGCTGGTAGAAAGGAACACGTATGTGTCAGCATCTCCCACTCACAGACCTACATCTTCATGCAAGACCATTTTTATTACTGGCATTGGCTAAGATGCTGGACCTGATGTTCCCTTCATGGAGATGTGGGTACAAACTGAATTATTCTGATCCTGTCGTGAGGAGGCAGAAGGAAATGGTGGGCAGCAAAAGGCTGTAAATTAATAGCCCAACATGCACCAGAGATGCTGTGTCAAAAACCTGAATCAGTGCAGAATTTGATTGTTTATGTCCTCCAAAAGCCTCTGTCATTCATTTGCAAGTGCTGTAACCAGAGGTTTGCTTATGGTAAGGGACGTGCTTCCTGCTAGAGCAAACTGCTAAGGAAAACAGGTCTAAAGGCATGAATAAGGATTAAATACCTGAACTCCTATTGATTTTTAGTGTAAGACAGTGTTTCATATAACAAAGTGTTACACTCTGCACCGTTCAAATGTTTCCCTGTGGTCCTCAATGACCAATGTTTTTCAATACATTTCTGAGAGATGTTTAGTCTTCTCCTAGAAATTGCTGTGCTATTTTTGCATATTCAGATATCTGTATCTTTCCAGTTTGGAGAGGCCAACTGTTCCCTCTGTTTTCATATGAAGATAGGATGAATCAGTGTTACTTCCACCCATATTGCTGTTCCCCAAAATGCTTTCACAGATGTACTAGGAACATGGAGTTCTGTGGTCTATAATGGTAATACCCCAGACTGGGTTGCTTTCAAAACCCACCCTGTAGGAACCATGTAATTCTAAGTAACTCAAGACTGGTGGGAGTTACAACATGTTGCGTGAGAAAAGACTCAATAAGGATGCTCAGGTGATAGCAAATGTCTAACAAGAAAAAAAATTCACAGAAGCAAATAGACTTCCAGCAATCTGATTTGCATCCATAGCGGAAAAAAGTTACTGTGTCTCCAAGACTGGCCAGCCCAGTACTTACTAGATGACCATAAGAAAACTCTATTGATTGGCATATCATCACTTTTCAATTTGCTGTGTAAATTTTAGCTTGCTGTCAGGAAGGCTGTTACTGCTCCATATATTCTTTTATCCTCAGAAATATGCTAGAAATCTAATGTATACTCCTAAGTATAAGACAACTGCTGATTTTATGCCAGGCCTGCTGTGAGAACGAGTTCACACCACAGCATCACTGTGCATCACTTGTACTAGCTCAGCACAGGTATCAGTGTGAGCTCAGAATAGAGCAATTACTTAAATCTACATTCCTGATGAGGGAAGTATTGAACTAGAGAGAGGGGAGAGAAAGGTCTGCAGCTGTTAGACCCTTAATCCCTACAAACCTGGGCATATTGTTCTTGACACTCCAGTAGCAATAACATCAATAACAGTTAAGAATAAAGTGAAGAATAACAGTTCAGTATAAAATGAAGGCCATGTAATCCCTCCCTATCTGTGAGACACTTAGGCTCCACCAGCTGTGCTGGCTTGCTTCCTGCATCTGGGCTCCAAAATGAGTAACAAGAAAACTCTGAGAGAACTATTTTAAGAACTCTGGCAGCAAGCAGAGTGGGTAAAGGAAAAAAAAAATCCCAACCCTTCACTTTACTGAAATCAGTCTGTTGAAAGCATTTCTGTTTGGCTGCCACAGTTCTTCAAGCAGTCTAATGTGCCAGCTATTAGTACCCAGCAGAGAGCATGTTTGCAGCTATTCAGCAAAACTATCACATGTCCTTAACCAAGGAAAGAGGCATCAGCTGCTGAACACTGGAGCTGATGAAGAGCAGAGCTATTAAAGCAAGCAATAATAAAAAAAAGAAATCACAACACAGAACCCAGAATGGAGACTGATTTTTATTATTATGTTTTTAACCTAATGGATGACATTTATAACTGGAAAGTATGAGTCAGAGTGTGCTGTGCCAGCATGGGGTCTTTATGATGTTTTCATCTTGCTTGTTCTTCCTTGGCCAGGACCATTCTGTCTTGTTGATTTGCAAGTTTTAGTTTCCTTGCAATGCTTAGGCGATTGGTGCACGTGTGTGTTTGTGTGTGTAAGTAGTGATCACAGCTCAGTGAACTGGAAGTAAAGATCTAAACTACTCAAATCAGAAAATTTCTAGGGAGTAGTGAGTCTATTTTACAGTGCTAGGACCTCAGATAAATTATTGCTGCCAAAGTGTTATTACTGCCAAATGTGACAGCGACGTGAGTGTGGGAGGCAACCACCCACTTGCTAGTGAGGACAAAATGGACACAGCTCTGTCTCCACAACCCCTAATCTCATCCAAAAAGCTTTAAAAACAGAGAACTGTTTGTCCTTTTGTAGCACATGAGCAAACAGAATCCATTTGCCACAGAGCTTCTCTGTAATAGCATATCTATCTGTAGCATGTAACTGAGAAACAAAATTATACAACTTGTTGCAATGACATTAGAGTCTGGTTACCTCAGAAACAACATGCTCGATTCCAGATTCTGGTCCCATCGTTCTCTTGACATTGCAAGATCAACCCTTCATCATAAGCCAGGAAGAATAAATTGAGAAACCCCTGGTATGGGAATCTCCTGTTCTGACATAAAGCCAGCATTGTTTTACGGCAGCTTCTCCTACCCTGCAACACCCTGTCAGAGGATTCACGTTGAAACAAGCAAACTCCTGCTAGCAGATTAATCCAAAAGACCCACACAAGGCAATGTCAGACAGACACAGCTGCTCAGGCTGGTGCGGCGGCTAGGTCCTGCCATGTCTTCCCAAGGAGTCAGGGAGGTGTGAGGCACCCGCAAAGCTTTTGCCTCCCTTTTCCCACAGATGATATAGGTCATGCTCAGCTCAGCTGAAAATTGAGCCCTCAGGCAGGGAGCTATAATGAATTAACTAGATTAGGCAATGAAAACCAGGGTGAACAAAACAACCAGCTGGATCGAGAAGATTTTGTGTTAGCATAAAAATGCTACAAGAGGAGTGGAAATAAGCTTCAAAACTGTACCATTTAATTCCTCTGAAGATCATGCCAGTCTTTTCTTTTATACACGTTGTTATAGCACACATATAGCTGCAAAACTGGAAAGAAAGGTGTTTTCATCGTCTATGAACTTTTAGATGTTATAGTCATTAAAAATAGTAGACTGTGTCCTCATGTAAGAATGTGATGCACCTTGGTAAAAGACTGCTCATGAAGGAATTTTATCTGAAGCTCTGTGATGTCACTTTTTTTTCTTTTTTTTTTTTATAATGAGTATTGGAATCCAACCCAGTTATTCAGCTCTTAGTGGTTATTTTTTAATTCCGGACAATTAAAAGCCTTTACAAGTATTTATAATCATTATTTCTTAAGAATCTAAAATAACAATATACATAGGCAACAGTATTCTGGATTCAGAAATTGAAAAGGTTTTTTACCGTTGTTACTGGAAGTGGGACAATAATTTCAGCATAGGCTAGTGTGAGACTAGATTCGAGTTTAGTTCTTTGTTTTTGTCCTATGTTTAGGGTTGCGTCGAAACCCTATGCTTTAAAATATTTTTTCCTTTAGCTGAGAGATGTCATTTTATATGTGAGCCAATCCACCCACATTCTTCCCGCAATTATGCTCAAGAAATGAGAAGAAAATTCCATACAATGTGCATACCCGATAGCACTGGATTTTCACTTCAACCCTAGTTTCACTTGATTAATAGTTTCCCTTCCTTTCCGGTTCCCAAGAAACATGTATCCCCATGAGGCATTTTTGGAAAATGCAAGGGAATTACTGTAGTGGAGTAATCTCTCCTACGGATGCCACTCTTACCACAGAAAAGACCTAAGTAAAAACAGCCTCACATTTGGCATTTGAAGGAGTGAAAGGCAACACTTAGGAATTTCTGTATGGCATTGCCCTTGCAATCTCCTAAGGAAATCCACCGTAAAATACATTATGTGCTGAGAACAGGCTGGGCCACCCAAATATGGATTGCTTTTGGCTTCAGCTATTCAGAAATCCCCAGAACAGGTGCCAAATTAAGTCACCCTACTAGCTGCTTTCCATGGCTGAAGGTCAGTAATAGTTAACACGGGGAGGAATTTGGATAGCATTATCTCGTAATTCAAGAGCACCTCGACTACCCTAAAACACCAATGCATTCTTACCTCAGAAAACCTCCAATGCAGAGCAGTTTAGTTTTCCTTTGCTATGGAAGCAGTTTACAGTTTATAAGGAAAACATATTAGTCTTTCATATCAATGTTAATTTGTGCCACATTTCCCATCTATTTATAACTCAAACATTCTAAATTAGAACTACTAGATGCAAATATATTATAATGTGACACAAGGCAAAATATTCCATAAATCTGATTTGGAAAAGGGAAATATTCATTCATATATAGCTGACTAATTGTTCTACAGTTGCAATTTCAGGAAAATGATTTTCTGAAAGAACTGCTGACGACCCATGTTAAACTTTGAAAATTAGTATGTTTACCCATAATTTTGCTCTCATTTGAATCGTGTTTTGTTGTCTGCTTGTTTCTTATTGCTTTCTTTGTTTCTTAGAACACTTGCATAAATAGAGAATTTTTGTTACTTGAAAGCTTTTTGATCTCCTTTTCATTTTCCACCTGCAATTATAACTCTTTCTTGGTGACATCACCCATTGGATGCAGTGAATAGAATTCTGATAAATGGATGAATAAAGAATTATTGACATCAAGTGGAAAATAGCCAGCTGGAACTGATGAACTCTCAAAAAGCCTGTTTGCATGCAAGAATGATAAATAAGAAAGACGACAATCAGAGAAATATAGAAAATAATCTATGCAAGCTCTGCAGTCCACAGTCAATGCACAGAATAGAAAATCTGTGCATTGAAAAAACTGAAAAAAGTGGTTGGTAATACAAAGTTAAATACGTAACCTGGTTAGCTAGAGAACACTCACAAGTATGAACACAACAATAGTGATATATTATTATACTTTATTTCAGTACACAGTGAACTAGCACAGCCCTTGTCATTCCTTTTTCTTCCACATCTACTTAAACTCAGGCTGGGTGCACTATTAAGAATATTCTTCTGCATAGATGAATTTCATTCTCCAGTGAAACACACAAAAAGTGTATTGCAGGTGTATGTTCCTAGTGGTTTGCTGTTTTGCCTTTTTCCTTATTCCTCAGACTATTACCTGCATTATATCTTAAGACCAGACTCTAAGCAAGTATAAAACACTCTCTGAATGTGAGTGGAACTGTATTTAAACTGCACCAGTTGAGAATCTAGTATTTTTCTGAGACAAGTGCTGGTATATACTACTGCTTTTTTGTGTGTGTGTAAACTGGGGTCATACTGACCTTAAGCACAGACCTCATCATATTTTCTGCGTGGACACAGAAGTATGAATCGTAAACCTTTTCCCTCTTTTACACATGGAATATTATTTAAAGATAATTAAAAAGCACTTGCTCCTGGGCTTTGTCCATTCTCCTGCAATGCTTCATAATATTCACAGCACAAAACTGAAGGCAGGGAATATAGTTTGTACCAGTAATCCTAATTTTGCCCTCTTATTTTGACGGAATTGGAACAGAAGGAATCATAGAGAGGAGTTTCTGTCAGTTTACACTTTCACCAGAGTAGACAGTAGAGTTACCTACCTTAGTTTTGTTACTCCTGGTTTGCTGTCTAGACAGAATGTGATGCACATTCTGGAAAATCTCCAGGTTAACGTGGAGTGCAGTTTAACTCACTCTTATTGATTATTATCATTATAGCAACTTTTTACATAAACTTGTTATATCTTTGTTTGCTGAATAAGAAGATTTTAAAAGTTACTGGTCTTCAGAGGAGGTTGAAAGAATATGGCACATAGAGATTCAGAAATAATTCCAAAATTAATAATGACAGGCATATACAGTCTTGCAGTCAGAGTTGCACTGTGTTCACAATCACAATGGCATTTCCCATAGCATTTATACAAGTGCTGTGTACTAATAGGCATGGATAATGTTAAGGCTTTCTGCTGTACTTGGAACTTAGACAGGTTATCACTTCATAGTAGAGATGATCCAAATGAATTCTCTGGTTCAAAAGCAGTTGCCCTCTGGTATAAATTAACAGGTGTTTGTACATTAAACCTAGATATTGAAGACTAGAAATCTCTTTCATACACAGGTTATACCTGCTGTAAGTTCATAAAAGCTACCGTGGGTTTACACCACCACAAAAGTGAAAGAAAAGCAGGCCCAGCTTTAGATGGCCCAGCTTGTCCTCATCACTAAGGGTCTCCACCTGTTTGGAATGGAACTTTTGGGAAAAACATGATATCTGCAGTATGAACCAACCAAAACAGATTTGGTTTAAAGCGGACTTCTGAGAATTCAGGTAGGGAGTGTATGTAAATGAGGTGGTGGAAATCACTGCTAGGCTATCCCCAGTCTTCTTATGGTCTTACACACAAAAAGAGATGGAAATCAGAAAATTATTTTAGAAACTCTCTGATTTTTAGATATGTTTTGCACATGACCCTTAAAAAAATGTCAGCAACACTGTATTTGCTGTTTGAATCTATATCTTCTGGCTGCATAAGATACTGGCAAATACATTTTGCATCCAAGCAGATTCTTTCAGAATTGTCACAAGCGACTTTTCACAAGGAACATCATTTATGTGACATTTACAGTTCCTGGCAAAAGCAGGAACAGATATGCCCGAGAGTGCCGCTGTTTTCCCTCTGAGAGGAAGAACCTCAGAGTGACAAAGAAGACAAACAGTTTGTTGCATGATCGACTTTTATGTCACATATCTTATTTAGAATCGTATAAGTAGTCACTGAAGGGAACACTGTGACCTCTTGGACTGCAACCATCAACACAGTGATGTCACTTAATTCCACTTTACTTCATATTGTCCAGATGACACAGCTCCTCAGATTTCTTCATGCCTTCATGTTGAGATCATTGCTTGGGTGAGAGGTAGTTACCTGAAACACATCTGAGAGAAGCTGGCAGACTGCCTAAGAGAGGTACTGTGTGAGACTGAAGGAGCAATTTCCTTCCTTTTAGCCAAGCTTGTGAATTAAGAGTATCTTCTAGGACCTCTAGGTGCTTCTTTATACCTTGGCATCAATAGCAGGCAGGGAATTTTATTCTGTTTTATTTTCTTATTTATAAACGTATGTCCAAACGCAGACTTCCCTTTCATGCTTATCCAGAGTAATTAGTTGTAAAGTCCAGGTTTTAAAATAATTTAAAACCTCAGCAAGAGTAAAACATGGTTTTCTTTCTGCTCCCTGTCTTTTACTGCAATGCTGCTTAGTAGCTGTACCGACTTCCATTCTGGATGCACATTAATTACCAGTGTTTTAGCTCCCTGTATCTGAAAGACACAGTCTGTTACAAGGTAACAGGTAAGATCACCAGAAGAACACATGCTCATGGTCATCACATTTGGAGTTATGGATGGGCAAACTTCTACCCTGGTGTGATCTTCAGTTCTCGGTCTGCTGTGTTGATTATCAGTGAACACTAGATACAAGCTATAGTAACTTAGGATTTTACTTAGATGGAAATTGTCTATTTTTTGCTGTTTGGGAGGTTTGAAATTGTGTCAGTTAGGTTTTATCAATAAAGTGAGTTTCTGTATAACATATACATTCATCTAGAACAGGTGCATCATACAAATTGGTCAAACAATTTCATAAATTGCATAACTCTTGTAGATTTTAAAAGCAGGAGTTTACTGGAAAATGCCCACACAACGGCTTGTGCAGAAACTAAGGCATGATTGTGGTTTATCAGGCACACTCAGCTGAAGGTCTCACTTTAATAATTTGTGCTATTAGAGAATATAATATTACTTTATTCCCCAGCACAGGGGAATGAAGCTATTTCACAAGTTGATGCAAACATGGGCAGTTAGCTGTAATAATTTACTGGGTTCAGCACTGTTACACAATGAAACACAGCTGTTTCACCAGGTCAGAGAGAACTTCTAAGTTCGCTGTTATGGCTACATTATAGTCTCTGTATCAGTTTTCCTGAACAGAAAATATATTCATCATAAATGTTTTAGCAATGCATTCAGAAAAAAGGCAGCACAGCTTGTCAGTTTTTACAAACTACCATCGTCTGGTGCTGCTAGGGAAGGATGAGGACTGAATAAGTGCTCTTCCATTGAAAAACTGTCCAAACTCTCACTTTCTGCAGCAATCTCAGTAAAAATATCTCTTAAGAGCTTAATGGAGGGGATGGCAGTATAAATGAAGCCAAGATTTACAGTAGAGGCAAGCCAATTCAATAGTAGACTTCTCAGTGGTTTCACAGTGATTTCGGGGATTTTACACCAGGCCTTCAAGTAAAATTTTTTCTTACTGTAATTTAAGAGAGTGAGGAGGAAAGACAGACATTTCCAAAGTATTTCTTTTGATTGGACAGCCTCGCATCCAGTGATTGTATTTTTAGCATCTGCAAGTCAGGTATCGTCTTTCGCCATTGTATTAACCTGTATTGCTGATACTTCCATTGCTTTGGTTTCTGTGAAAAGGTGGAAGTTTTCTATTAAAACAAAAAATGTATGCTTCAGTATAAATAATGAAGACTGTTCTGCTAACTCACTTGAGTGTCAGTTTGTAAAGATAACCAGATGCCCAAAGTTTTAGAGTCCGGGGTGAGTTTGGATAAACATCTATGAAAGCAAGCTTTCTTATCAGATTCCAGCATTTCCACTTGGCATCTCAGCTGGAAATACTAGAAGAAAAGACTTTCTGTTAGAGCACGGTCATTTCCAGCTCTAGTCCCTGGTGGAAATCGGAGGTGCCAAAGTACTTCTGCTCATGAAGAGTTCAGTGTAAGTTCAGTTCCAAACATGGGCTAACGTTTCCTTTGTGTTTCTGTGTGTGGGCTTGATTTCTAAGTACTGTATTTATTTTTTTTAAACCCTACTTGTAAATCAGGAGGGCCTTTACTTCTAATTGCTACCTGAGGATGTGACTCAAGCCAATAGTTTTGAAAAAGACTGCTGAATATGCATGTATTAATTGTGAAGTTTCCTGTAAAAGAGAAAGGAAGTGGTTAAGTTATTGGATGGAACTTTCCTTCAATTAATTATTAAGTCTGACCCTTTTCCACAAAATGCATAACTATCTGCTTCTGCCTGAAAAGACTTGAAAAGCAACCATTTATATCCCCAAAGACTACCTTAATCACTGCACTTCAGCACAGTCTGGGAGCAGGAAGGGTAGTCTTCTTGGCCATTTCTTTTGATAAAGATAATTTGCTTGAAATAAAATAATGCGAATCAGATGAAGAGGTTTAACACACATCTCTTTATACTCAGACAAGCGCTAAGGTGAAAGACAGTTTTATTCTTAGTGTTTACCTCAGTTAATATTTGAATGAGTGCATATGAAGTGTAGCAGTTTCAGTCAGAGAGGTAGAGCAGACCCTCTGGTCCAAAATGTGCCACATTCAGATATTAGAGCATGCTTGCAGAAAGTGTGAGTTCAAGATCTCTGTGGCAGATGAGGAACATGAGCTCAAGGCTTTCAAGACCTTCCTGAGTGCTCTAACGAGCAACAGCAATGACGGCACCAGCACCGCTTCAGGTAATTTTTCTGTGTGCAGTGACGGGTCCCATAACCATGCTGTGAGAATTCCTAAATCATGAGTGGATATTTAGTTGGATGATTAGTTCAGTGGATGTTCAGTTCTTGCGGGCATGGTTTGGGAGGTCCTGCACACACTGACAAGCTGATATTTGATGTTAAATTGGAGGTGATCTTGATTAATTCTCTTCAGTCACTGAAGGCACTGTCAGAAGGTCTTTTATTTATCCTAGATACCTTAGGCTCACACCTTATGATAGAACAAGTGGTCCTTTGAAGGTTTCTATTTCCCTTAGGAAGGTAGGAACCTAGGTAGGTATGTCTAGGTAGGAAGCTAGACATTAAACTTTGATTATATTAATTTTTAGGGTAACTGGCAGCAATCTTACTATTAAATACTCAGGAAGCTTATCTTGTAAGAGTGGATACATTACAAAATTCAGACATCTATGCTGTTTGATAGAAGTTATTAATTCAATTAAATTTTATTCAAGTTACTATTCAATTAAAATTTTGAATGTCAGAAAGAGAACTAGGAAGGAGATACTGCAATCTTTTTGTTGGTGTAGCTCTGCGTGCCTGTTCAGTGTCTACTCTCCCTAGGCCTGAGGTCAGCTCTTTAGGTACTGTTTTAAGACAAGTACTAATCCTTATATTTCTTTATAAAGTAGTTTCACATAAAAATGCAGTTTAAAAGTAAAATTTGTTCAGGATACTGACTTCAAAACCTTTGATAAAATTCATAAATATATTTTTTATGTCTTGTTTTTTTTCTTGCCCAAATACCCAAAACAGTATGCTTTGCCAGTTTGCTATAGGTGTGCAGATTGATTGGCTGGGAAAGATAACATGATTCTTTTAACAACATTTTCAGTTTTACCTCCAAATCAGAAATGTTTATTACCTTTGAAAATACTGTGAAAGTTGCAACATCTGTAATTCTTTTAATCAGTCTTCCTTTTTTAAAGATTAAATTAGTAAATCTCTCCATTCTTCATTTTGATTAATTCCCATTCATTAATTCAGGACTCCATCTGAAAAGTGGAGCACAGAAGAACTTTGTATTCTCTTATATAGGTGACAGACTATAACTCTCCCTTATGACTGATCTGTGGAATGAATGTTCCTGTTACCAGACTCCTAAGACTATATCATAATACTGTATTATCAATACTTTAGTATATAAGCATAGGCAGTCATATACCAGCATGAGGCAGAGACAGAAATATCCATGGGACAGCAGGCAACTTGAGTTGCAAAGCTGGATCTTATCTTAAATCCATTCTGTTTTGCTTCTGATGTTTATGTCTGAAAAAAGGGATTATCTCATTTTATGGAGAGGTACTGCAGCCCTGAGTAAAGTGAACCAAGATTTTCTGCTGCTTGAAACAGGAGAGCTGGTGACGAGTGTTACCAGAAGGTCACCAAAGGTAACACAGCTGCTCTAGCTCAATGTAGCATCTTTGCCTGGAATGGAAGAGTCTTGGCTTACCTTCTGCCTGAAATTACTTTTTTTTTGCTATGTGTATTTTCCTGAATTCAGAAAAATGTGGATTGTACCTGTGAGTTTTCTGTACGGGACTGAGCAGTGCAGAAATAAGCAATGATCCAGCACTCAAAATCACTGACCTAGTTATCATGGCATTTCTAATTTCTTCCTGTGCATTTCAGCTTCTTGAATAAGGAAGACAACAGTCTGAATATCAACATCATCAGAAGACGTGTTCAATACAGGCTGTACATTGCTGCACTTATAATCCTTGACCTGAACCGTGAGTTGGGAAAGGAACAGACTCTTTCCAGTCCCTAACCATTCCATTTAGCTCACTCAAGGACAAATTTATTTTAACAGCATTGGATTACCTGTCTGGAATGAGTGAACTTCAGAGAACGCCATGGAAACAGAGTTGAAACACACATCTGTTCAGATCACAGTGCCAATGAAGTTTGTGAAATGATAAACTTTCACTATCCCAATTGTTCCTTTCTTCCCGCATAAAGTATATTTTTTTCTCCGGAAGTTAATTAATTGATATTTATATTTTATAATATGTTCCTTCTGTTACTAACATTATAGCCTACTGCACAGCACACACATTGGGTGTTTCTTCTTTTTGCAGGCTTTAAAAAAATTGTAGTGTGGTTCTTTAACAAGGCAGAGCACATACTACCCATTGTTAATTCTTCTTCAGAGCGGTAGCTGAATTAACATAAGCTTCAAGTGGGTGTTATGTGTTCATTTGCACATTTTCTGCTGCTACTTATGACTGGTTTAGCTGCAGTCTGCTACACATGAAAGGGCTACTGCACCTATACAGAGCCTTATACAAGTGGCAGATGATTGAGGTATCTCTGCAACACACTGCAGGTCATTTGTTTTAGATGTTTGAGAGCAGAGAGATACAAATCTCTTTCTCTGCCCACAGTCCCACCCATCACCAGCTCTAGACGGAAACATCAAATTGACACTCTCTAAAACCTACCTCAGCATCACGAGTCATGTTTCCACTTATTGTCCTTTTTCTCTGCTATTATTCAGGTGTGGTATTTGTTGAAAATATACCCAGGATACATTGGTCACAAAATTTTTTTTTTTTTTTTTGCATTTACATTTACCTCAGAAGACTGAACCTGGTAAAATGCAGACATCTGCACCGCTTGCTTCTTCACACACCCCTGCTGCAATATCCCCAGCCTGAAGGATTCTATGCATAACCTCGCTGCTGAGCGTGCTGAAATAACTTTGTTAAACTGTTTCCTTAGAAAGATTAAGATGAAATCAATAGTAAAATTGCCTGCTATGATCTAGACAAGATTTGAAGTCAGATGTTTTGCAGAAGTTCCTATGATAGCTCACAATAACTGCTTTTTTCTTTTTTTCTGAACAAGCAAAATTTGCAGGAAAAAAGTCAGCACTGTGGCTCTCTGAATTCAGATTAAATCAGGCAATACTTGTTATTTCTAGCTCTGGAAAATATGATCTCCTCCTGCTTTCTGCTTGGAAATTATTTTGCATGGCTATTTCTTTTTTTTCCCTCAGAGCATATTAGCACATTAGTTTTGTTTTGTTTTGTTTTTTGTTGATGTATGTAGTGGTAATTTTCAAGCATACATAGGAACAAAAGCAAAGTGTGTACTGTCTGCTTTGATGGCTTATCCAGTCACTGCACAGCAAGGGTAGAACTCATTCATGAATTGCTCTTCATTTTGTATCAGTTAACACTGCACACAGAACTGTAGAGGTATGTTTATCTCTTGCCTCCCTGAGATAACTTCATAAAGCAATGCATGAGGGGGATTAAATATGCGGGTTTTGTTTTGTTTTGTTTTCTGGCCTACATTTGATATGGTATATGTCAGGACAACTTAGGCATTTTTAATAACATTTCTGCATACACGTTCACTTTGAAATATCCTTTCCTACAGCCTGTGGTTGTTATGTATGAAAACCTGTGGACTGTATCACCAATGGCATGTCAAATATTGGATGTCACACAAGGCAGCAGAGCTATTCCAAGGGCAGAGGTCTAGAAGTTAGACTGTGACCAACAGTATATTAGAACCTACTGTAAGGTAATGAATCTTTCTAATATCTCCGAATATCAACATTGCACACACTGCCTTACTTCCTCCACTCTTTCTGATAGCACTGATTTGCTGAGTCAGGCTGTAGCTCTGAGAGGTGATAAGAATGGTAGCTGACAGACTACAGAAACCTCTGTTAAGAAATGAGACTGAAGGGCTGATGTCAGTGTTTCATAGACAACAGTTGTTTGTATGAAATCTATCTCTGCACATGTTCACTTTCCATTGCAAATCACGCCTTATAAATTGTTCCTTTTGCTTCTTGGCTAGAGTAACACGAAGCATACAGTTTCCTACCACTAACAAGTTGCTATTTATGAACCCTACTTAATAAAGAAAACTATTAACATTTGAGCCTCATTTTGAAATGTTAAACATGCATCCTTTACAGATAAGTAACTTCTTTATATTCCCACACACTTCTTTTTTTCATGTTATTGCCTGTTTAGTTTAATGACATATTTGTCCCTGAATATAACTTTAAATAATCCCAGTGGAAAAGGCTTGGATGCAGTAACTGAACGATAACTTGGCAAGTTACTTTTCAGCTGTAACAAATATTTCCCAACAGGGAAAGACAAAAAATAATATCATATACTAAAACTTTTATTTTAGCCAGAACGAAGGGGTTCCACACAAAAAACATTAACTTAAAAGTTTTTTTTCTTTCTTGTTTTTATTACATTAGATTTTGCATTTTTTGAGTTCCTGATACTCAACATGCTGCATCAATTCTCATGAAATCAAAACTCAAGCCTTTGGCATGGAATGTATTCATCTCACCAGGTTTAACCCATAAAATATGGAAACATTTAATCTAAGCTAATCAAGCAGGATCGGCTAGGTTTCAGCTAATCAAGCTGAAACACCTCCACACCATCTTAACAGAAGTGTCTTGTGCTGGTAGGATGAATGACCCTCTCGAGATGCCTACCTCTTAATTAAATGCGCATGGAGCCCTAGACGACCATTCTAGATTTGATGTCACGTCTAACTTTTAGATGAATAAAGTTGATGAGGTGAATTGCATGTGAATTCATGCAATAAAGATTGATTCAACACAGTATGAACACAAGATGTTTTTATTTAGAAGAAATTCCAACATTAATTGCAACATAGAATAAAATAAAATAAATTAGATAACAAAATCTTTTGTTATTATATTGCACTGCAGTATGACTTCATGTGAAATAGGGCAAGAATGAAGGAAAGAGGGCTGAATAATTATCAGAGAAATTATCAGTCTCCTCAAGAGAGCAAAACAGCTCTTATTCCTTGCACGGTTTCGTAGGCAGAATAATGATCCACATTTCACTCCTATCCTCCCCTCTGGGCATTTGGGCAGCAGAAGCAGTGAAAGAAGAATGTTGTCCTTCAGGAAGATAGATATTCCAGGACAACAGGGTAAATTAGGAGGATAATAAAAGTGAGAAATTATGAGAAATTGTGGAAGTTCAATTAAGAAAAAAGCAATCTCGCCCTGGTACTGTTTTGTTCTTTGTTTTGTTTTGTTTTGTTTTTTTAAAATGTGTCTGAACTGGATCATCCTTATCTACCTAATTTTGTCAAAATGGTGCTTCCTAATGAAAATTATTTTGGCATTAATTTGTTGTGCGTTTTTTTCATCATGTGTCTGCTAAAGTCATCTACAAAAAAATTATTCTTATTCAAGAAAACCACTGCATGTAAAATGCAAACTGTCATGTTAAGAAGAGGAAAATACGAAAAACAAAACACTATGGTGTTATTAACAAATCCTCATTTAAATAGCTGCAGCTCACCAACTTACTGTAATTTCAGCTGGGTGATTCCTGTATTTACTACTTACTTCTACAGAAATGCTGTGTATCATTAAGCAGCTGTAATGACTGAAGAGAGTGGCATTTCAGTGATTGACTATGATCATTCATTTGTATATAGGAAAGTGTTTTGGCAATAACTTTGCAACAGATATAAATATCAGAGAAAACTATTGCACTTTGGGGACTTTGTGTCAACTTTTTTTTCTCCAGAAAACTACGAAAATTATTTTGAAAAACTGTCAGAGAGCTGTGGAATGCACATCTGTGCATCAGACTCTGTTGATGGAAGGTGCTAAGCAAAAGAAAAATTCTTAAGTACTATTGTGATAAGTTATCTGTGTTCATGAATCACCAAAAGGATTTTTTATGAAAAATCACTTTCTGATGTTAGAATCTTTGGCCATAATGTTAAGATACAAACAATAGAACTTAAAAGTATAAAAACTGATTTAGCTACTGATGTGATCAGATCTTTACTGGAGCTTCCACTTGCCTCTGGGGAAACCATTTTACGGCCCTGCACCTCTAAAAAGGAGACTAACAAACATTTGGAAGCCAAACATTGTTTAATGATTACAAATAATGATAAACTCCGTATTTAGCTTTTGGAGGCATTTGTATCTTACACAAAACAAGTGCAGTTACTAAACTAGCTAGTTTGAACAGCCATACTTGTTAAAAGAGTTAACCCTGTGAGCACTTGCTGAAAAGCCAACACATTCATTGTGTTTAGTGAACTATGGCTACACAGAGACTTACTGTCATTTGGATATGTAGTTCCACCAGTGTCAGTGAACAACCCAGAGAATCACTGTTCATTAACATGGGCATGGGTTTATTGTTTATTCCTGATGCTTTGAAAATGGAAGGGAGAAGGAGGGGAAGGCCCTGTAAATATGTAAAGCAATAGTACACTCATTAAAACTAAAAGTGTTCTATATAGAAGCAATTCTATTGAATTCAACAGAATTTCTATCCCAGAATACCTGTCTTCAAAGCCACATGGGGATTTAGTCTATAAACTTCCCATTAACATTGATGTGAAAATTTCTGATGATGATTATTACTGTTTTCCTTTTGTTCAAATTATTCACCTGATTTTTTTAATGGAAGAGTTACTTTCTCTTAAATGTACTTCCCTAGTAAGCTCATAACATTAGCCCTCCTTCAGCAAATGTTTAAGATAATTACAGACAAGGAAGAG
>NW_010423913.1:16535-19674 GCF_000710305.1 Buceros rhinoceros silvestris | reverse complement strand
AGAGCGTTAGAAGCACTGACAGGCAGAGAACTACTGCGTCTCAGCTCTAGCTGATTTGACATGTGAGAGATCTGAAAGGGTGACAGTGATGTGGGAAGGTAGTGCCAAGACAACAGGTTTCACCCAAGAGTATAATTCAGGCTATGGCATAAGGAGCAGCTGTTACACCAACTTGCTTGAAGTCTCATCATGTCATTCCTGTACCTGCTAAACTGCAGAGGTCCACCACTTACAGCTATTTTACTCTAGCAAAGTCCCATAGTAAAGAATGGTCAAAGGGGTAAAAAATGGGTGAACTACAGACTACTTTTTCAGATATGGTCCAAATAAAGATCCTTTTATTTTACTTCTAACCGAGCAAATATGTGGTTTTTATTTTAAAATGTTACCTCTATCTTCCTGTTCAGAAGCAGGCTTGTACCCTCACACATATATTTGCATGTATATGAATATGTGGCCTTTTAAAAGGAAACATGCTCAGTCACATGGCTGTGCAGCTCCCACAGTATGTAATTAGCCCCAGGCTATGATGATGATCTTGCCCTTTATTAATCTGAAAGTTAGAAGCTCACCTTAAGATAATCATGTGGGTTGGGATTATTCTTACCCTTACTTCATTTACTTGTAGATTCAGACTCATAGTTTGCCTCCATAGCCGCTCATCATTTCTGGAGGATATCCTATGCCTCTTGTCTTATATCTCTCTCCAAGGCCAGAAGAGAATCTCTCAGCAGGTGCCCAAACCTCTATATAAAAAACAGAGGCAAGTACCTGACTAACTTAAACTGAACTCACATTTTAGATAACTAAAATTAGTGAGATGAATCCTACCCATCTAAGTTCACTATCTCTACATGACACTTTTTCTTGTGTGGAAAATGGATGCTACAACAAAAATCACCCATGTAAGATAATGGAACTTCAAAACAGAGCCACATAAAGTTCTTTATCCAGACTTTTTTTGTGAAGTTTAAATACTTGACTGTGGTTTGAATAATGTCTTCAACACTGGGCATGCATTTTCAAGAAGCATATACAAGTAAATTTCTAAAAACCTTAGAGGCTCACCTTTTCTGCTAAAAATACTGATTAAATCTCCAACACCTCCTTGTGAAGCAAAGGAGATTTTTGTAACAAATGAATTCTGAGAGCAGATGTTGAAACTACATAGAACTACCCTGGCTCGGAGTCTAAATCCTTGATTTTAAATTGATAATTAAATGTTTTTGGCATCAAGAATGTTATATTTCAGAAAAAAAAACCAAACAGCATAATTTTATTTATTTAAACATTTCAGTCTTTGTTTGATGTGATATTAATGCAGAGCCTATAACAAAATTGACACCTGTGCAGAAAAGACTCATTATGAAGAAAAATAGAGCATTATTAATTTGATATTGTCTCCACAAGTGCTTCTTGCATATTAGGGTATAAATAAATTAGGTATGGTCATTCATTTCACTTATTTGTGCGTTTGGGGTTAGCTAAGTTATTTAAAAGCTCAGTACTGTCTAGTCAACAACTGATGCCATAATTTTTTTAAATTAAAGACTTCTGTTGACATACAATCTTTTTTCCTCATTTTTTTCCTCCCCAAAAGAGAGAGTAGCATATGAACCTTACACTGATTGACTTTTTGCACATGACTAAAAAAAATCTCAGCTCGGAAATTTGGGGAAATAACATTTATGTAAAGTCTGCCTCTATCGCAAAACAGTAAAGGCTTTTCTGGCTTTTCACTTCCAGTCTGGATTAAAGTCAGAGCAGAGACAAGTTTGAGTAGATGGCATCTTTCACATTTCTTCTTCCCTAGAAGCTGAATAACTCCACCTGGATTCTTTGGCAATGCTTAGCAACAGCAGCTCTGGTAGTGAGAACATATAGGAGATGATCATGCAGTTAGGCTTTGGAACACGACAGCTTGCACTCACTTCTCCAAAACGAAAGAAAGAATGCTTTCTTTAAAAATGCCTGGTGCTAATGGAATATGCCCCTGTTTTGACAAACTTTGCATTGGGGCCCCATTTTCTTAACATAAACTGGCATCAAGTATGTTCCAAATACCATCTATTTTAAAGTAGTTACCTTTTTTCTGTTCTCCAGTGAAACTTATATAATAACTTTCTGTTAAAGATGAAAGTTAATAGCTTCTTTATTCTTCCCACATGAATCTTTCCTTTTTTTAATTAACTAGAAAAAATGTACATATTTTATGCCTATGTACATATTTTATATTAAATTATCATTTAATAAACTCAAAACCATAAGGATTCTTAACTGAAAACCATACTGAAGGACCATTTTTTTCTCAAACCAAATGAGAAGTGCTTATATGTCCACGGGTTATAGAAGACTGTTAAACCAGCTACTGGCTCATAACAGTACTTTTACTATAAACCTCCAGACCCTCATAGGAATGTGGCCAACAGAGAATCTCTGTATGTGTTATTATGCTCTTGTGTTGCCTGGTGTTCTCAATCTCCTGTCTCTTCCCCATGCTGCTACAGATGAAGCACTGCAGCTTAAGATCTTGCTTTGCAGCCCTGAGCCTGCTTTCAGCCGCTACGCCCTGTTCTTCAGTGTTGAGGTTGGTCCTGCACCAAGTCTACAATGAGAGCCATGTCTCCAGTGCCCGCTCCTGTAGCTGGGGATGCCCTGAACTGCACGATCTGCTTACCAGCAAGAGTCAGAGTCTGAACTTGTGGAAAGACCTAACTCCTTGGGACTCTATGTCCTGTTCAGGGGCAACTAACACATGTTGGTTTCTATTAGTGTCTGGCTTTGGTACGGAACATCTATCAGAGTAGTGTCACATAGTGGGCAGATCACAGACAGCACATGGTTTAACCGCCCTATTCAGGTGAAACCACATGGAGACATTGGCTTGACTAAAATGAAGAGAAGTTGTTTTCCTTTGTCTTCTCTTTTCCTCAAATTTTCTGGGGAAAAAAAAAGACAAAAAAGACATGGATTTTGGAAAGACTTAAGCGGGAAAAGGAATGAAGATCAAAATAGAACAAATTACTTTAGGAAGACTTAGACAAAGAGGATTGCTAAAACAGAAGGATTGATCAGGCAAAGGCGTTTTAGAAGTGAGTATTCAGTCCTCTTTCACAGGCACTCCCTTGTCATGGGGAAA
>NW_010423913.1:12344-16289 GCF_000710305.1 Buceros rhinoceros silvestris | reverse complement strand
AAGAGTTTGCGTGCCCTTCTGAGGTTGAGAGCTGTGCTGGTGGTGGCATATGCCTCCGGTAGGGTCTCCCAAGCCAGACAGGTCTCAACTGAAGGGTCAGACAAAGTGTGTCCACGGGCAGGATGGGCTCACTAGCCTTTGGGCAACCATCCTAGGAGAAGGACAACTCTGACTCCAAACCCGGGCAGATGGAGATCGTTTAGCCCTGTAAGGCATCCATCATCTAAGAGAAGGACACTCTAACCAAACCTATGACCCAAGGACTTCGCTGTCACTGTCCAAGCTCGCTAGGCCCTGGCAAATGAATCTTAGGTGTAAAGGGTGGGGGCAGCTCCACGCACGCTGCACCTCACCTAAAAAATCCACCGAGCAGGCCCGAAGGGTGCACTCATCGCTTGCAGTGAGCGTGGGAAAAGCCCTTCCCAGATCTTCGTTCGCGAAGCCAAGCCATGACAGTGATGATGATGATGATGATGATGATTTAGTCCTAGAATTACCCAAGTCAAAGCTAGTATACCAAGGAGAATGAATGACAAACTGGAAGAAAGGTCCCAAACACCTTGCAGGATATACTCAGAAAAAGTGATGGGGAAATAGAGACAGCAAAATATATGTGAGAGTGCTGCCATTTGCTTATACTTTCCCCTTTGTCCAAGGCTCTGTGGATTCTGATGAAGAGTACCCAGCAGAGCGGCATGAGACAGCACTCAAACAATACTCTAATAGTGGACAGAAATGGTTTAACAGAGCATAACTGGATGTAAGTGGTGTAATGGGACATAGCCATGACTCAGACAAGCAAACCAAGCAGAGGCAGCAATGTAGCAATACCTTTTTGTGGACAGAACTGCCAGCTGTGCAGGTGAGCTCCTTCTTGCCTCTACTTTGCCAAAACAACGTGAATGGGTTCAAGCTCATGATTCAGTGACTTGAAGAGAGCTGTTCTCGTCTTGCACAAGTTTAAATCAGTGCAAGGCAACTGACTCAAAAGCAGTTGTTCTTAAATTAATCCAATACAGGTGAAAAGGATTAGTTCATGATCTTGTCCATAGCAAATCATAGTAACAGAGCCCATGAAAAGGTCTTATCATTCACTTTCGCTTTAACAAACCTCTCAATGTTTGGTTTTTTTGTTTTGTTTTGTCTTTACTTTGCCACCTTCTGCAGCCAGTGGACAAGATGGCAGAATTCCTGCTCATTTAAGTATTGTGTATAGGTATTGCTTGGAGTCCAGAAGACTTTTTCTCCTACTATACTATACCTGTCTGCAAGCAAGTCCTCTCCAGTTTCTAATTTTGAGTATTTGTTAGAAATGCTTTCACATCAGCTGGAAAGGTGATAACAGAACAATCTTATCTACAATAGAAGGAAATGTTTTCTTCAAAAGTATTATGCAAAAACAAAAGAGAAACAAGCGTTAAAATAAAGCACTTAAAATATGCTACAGAGTCCTTGATGTGCCTTTCGATCAGGTGAAGATGATGTGAGATAATTATTTAAAAAACCAAAAAAAATTATTCCTGGGCAGATCACTACAATGTCTTGGGACTTGTCTGACATATTTACATATATATTATAGTAGTTATCCTGCCTTTTCCTGTCTGTGTATGAGTTCATCTACATTGTTTTTAAAACTGATGCTACTACAGTAAAGCTTCATCTCACAGAATCTCAATATAGCTGAATGGAGCAACAACAATCCTTCTCTGATAGTGAGCTCCCTTCCGATAGGGACAGGTAATGCTTTGGTTTTCCCAATTCCAGACACTTAAAAATCACAGGTATACATAATTAAAAATGTGAACATAATAATTTTCACGTTTTTCCTCTTGGGTTTTGAGGCTGTCTGCGCGTTCATAGCACACTTTCAAACTAACTTTTTCAGACAAGAGTACTTAAAATAAAATTAAATAAAAACTGGAATTATGTTTTTCATCTTTATCTCCTAGAGCTGAGGTTTAAGAAAATGCATTAAGGAGAGGAAGGCCTTGGATAAATTGCAGGGGTTGAGATCACACGTATAAGAAAACCATGGAAGATATATTTCTATACCATAAAATAATACTGTGACACCAAGAAAATTATGCAAAATTTAAAGAGTGAAAGTTAGATATTGCTAGCTGATCTTTAAAAGGAATTGCCAGTGTTTGACTGTTCAATTTAATAAGAGCATTAAGAAATAATGTTTCTCATTTCACTGGCTCTTGTTATTCATACAGGCTAATTCTCACTCTGCCAGTGGCTCATTTCTTCAATTACAGGATGTACCTTCATTATTTTGATGTATTATATTAAACAGTTAGTGTCTTTCGTTAATATTCAGAAACTTGTACTTGCTAGGCATCCTCCTTAAAGAAAAAAATACCTTGAATTTTCTCTTTAATTAAACAGTTGTCTTCAGTATGAATATTTGTCATAAGCTACTGCTGTTACCCAAGGGATAATGTTTCCAAAGATCATTACGGGATTATTCAATAAGAAATCCCACACCTGTATTTACTGAATAGTATATGTGATACATAAAAACATTCAAATTGTCGAGTAGATAGTTCTCCAGTGTGGCCCCCAAAGAAAGGAATTGCATAACAGTACTGAAGAAATTTTGGAAGTTTCTATAGTTTCCCATTATATTCTGTGAAGAAATGTAACAACCACTTTCATGATTTCTATCATCTGCTCTTATACTCATCTTTTGCCCTCGTTTTTTCCATAGTGTGTGTTGCAGACTTTTTGACTCACCCCATTAACTAGTCTGTAATAGTTTGACAAGGAAATGATGTTACTGGAGAAACTTAGGCAGCTTTCAGTGGGAAGCATTGGCAAAGACAGAGTGAGTACTACCTCTTGCTATGAATCCAGAAGCCTGGGTTTGAGCTGTGTGTCCTGTAGCAAGGGCAGCAGTGAGGTCAATTCTCAAGTGACTCAGTATGGAAAGGGGTTAATCTGGATTAGGTGACTCAGAGTAGCTGGGAAGACAACTGTCCTATCAATTCTCTGCATCACTGACTACAGAGCAGACACTTGCTCACTTTAACAACACGTAATCACTTGTAAATACTGGAGACAATGGAGAGATCTCAGACTAATGAATCTGGTCTTGATCACTGCCATTGGCCATTTCTTAAAAACATGAATATGAAACTTAACAGTGAACTTCGCAGTGTGTAGAAATTTTCCCTATGTGATTGATTGAAACAGAGGCCTCATAAAAAACACTCCCAGTTTCAAATGATTATTCCTGGGAAAGTAGTGGGGAAGTATTTCATTGTGTTTTTCTCTCTTTCCTGGTTCTTCGACTACTGCAGTAAAATGCAATGAAATAATGATCTTACAGAAATACTGTGTCTTGCAAAAAAAGAACCCAAAAACAACAAAAGAATGCTTTTTAACAATGGGATTCATTATTTCATCAAAGCAAAACTAATGTGACAGTGTCTTCAAAGATGATTCAGTTCATTGTAAGATAAATACCTGTGGCAAGTGGGATAAATACCCCTCTAGAAATGTCATTCTTTTTCAGTTGCCTCCTGGGGGAGCCCAGATGGCTAGGTTAGATTGTGTGCCTAATTTCTAACAAGCTAGAATTAAGTCAGCAAAATACTGCCCTAGATGATTGTGTTACAAAGATCATCTCTTCGATGTCTCACTGTATTCAGTACATCACTGGCACCAGAAGGAGCCTTGAGTTCAGTCTGATGATGCAAAACCAGTCATACAATAAACCTAAAAAATATCTCTAAATTATGCAAAATCGTGTAAAATAAACAAACAGAAAACAAAGGCTCCCAACATTTCTTTTATCTTTAGGAGACTAGAAAGGTTTCAGATTGTCTGTTTTAATAATTGATGCTACTGCATTTAATTGTCCTGGTGCTTCTGTTTATCTTTGTTTCTCAACATTTTACCAGAAAATCACCCTAACGGAGAACTGGGCAGAAAAATATA
>NW_010423913.1:0-12240 GCF_000710305.1 Buceros rhinoceros silvestris | reverse complement strand
AGGAAACTGGATTGTCAGAAAGCTATTATCTCGACAAAGAAAACCAAACAAAAATGGGGGAAAATACAGGAGACAAGAAAGTCAACTCCTGCTGCTGCTTCACCAAGATTACTACCATTAGAAAGACCACCTTCCAACACAGCAATGAGGGAAATAGAGCCAAAATTTATAATGCTTCATCTAAAAGGAACAAAAGGATTCAGATAATGTTCAGAAACATGTGTGATAACTTAAGATAAAACCCCCCAATTTCCACCATATAAAGTGTTTTCTTTATGTAAAGATATGAAGTCATCATGAGGCAGTGCCTACCATAACTCTAAGTGAAGAAGAAATCAAGAGAATTTAAACAAAGCCTTAAAAGTCTCTTGGAATTCTTGTAAAAATACCATAGATTAAATTGGTATTGAATTTCTTACCTGTTCAGATGCCTGTTTAGACACTGAAGAAATCCCTAATGTGGGAAAGTGTTTGTAGCTTCCCTGTAAGACAGAAGATGAGATATCTCCACTACTTTTAACATTTTTGGTTTTTTTCTAGGTATGCCACTTCCCTAAGAGAGAATATTGACCAGCATCTGAATAGATATGAGTAATGTAGGAGAGAAAGAGTAGTTCTCCAGAAACTCCATTTCCTACTTTACATTACACATTCTTGTTTCTCAGTCTGTGTTCCTTAATGTCTGCCACAGGAACATTAGAGTGAGTGAAGGAATTAATTTGCACTTAAAAAATCTGAATTTCCTTCCCAGATCTGCCAGCAATTTCTCTACGTGAACATGAGCAAACCACCTAAGAGCTAAGGTTCAGACAAATTAAACTTTCCCAAGTCTTCAGAGCTCAGTTCTGAGATCTTGGAACAGTTTGGTTGTATAGGACATATGTAAGTGTCCAAGAATAAACCAAAGCCATGCCTCTACCTGGTGATCATGTGGGCCATGCAGTCTGGCTCTTTTTCAAGGTAAGTAATTCCTAATAAACACAACTGTGATCGACAAAAGAATTTGTCTTTATTACATATGCTGAAATTATCAGAGCTTTGTTCTAGTTTTCCAATCAGTAAGACAGTACATATCTCTGTAGCTGGCAATAAATATAATAAATGGTCAAAATGACACCTTGTTTAAGTTTTCCTGCATTTTCTTTCTTTTTAGTATTGATTAAAAATTAACAATTTCCCCCACACCAACCTAGGAATCAGTTGGAACTTTTAACTAAGTAAAGTAAAAAAGAAAGTTTAGAAGTAACAGTTCTTGGCATAGAGTTTCACAAATTTTTAGATGACGCCAGAGAATGCATAACCTTAAAATGAATTCTAATTAAGTATTTTTTGTGCAGGAAATGACACGTACTTATCCTAGGAGGAGATCTCCCACAGAATCACAACTACTTCTAGTTTATGACTACTGTTAGTTTATTTTTGTATTACAGCAACAAGAAGAATAATTATTTTATATCAATGATGAAAATTTACTGATTTATGAATCATAAATCAAAATAGAACATTACCTACTTATTTTAATAAGTGAATAAATATCCTTTATTGTCTTTTAAATTTGTCTTTCTTTAAGAAGGCTTTCATATTTGCTCTGTCTCATCATAATAGGTTTGTCTGACACATCTGTCCGTGAACTTCTAATAACTTCTGAACCCGTTGACTGATTTCAGACTAATTTGACACAGAGGTGGAAATTTCATAAAGAAATTCTCAAGTACATCATTAAAATCTGGCTGGGTAGAGGAGTATGTGTCCTATTGAAAGGAAAATTACCATATGAACTTATATCTGATTAGGTACCAAAGAATTAAACCAGGAAAGAGCCCTTAAAAGTCCCCTGGTGCTTGGAAGGATTCAGTCAAATTTTGCCCCATCTTGATGTTGAATTGAATTAATGATGATAATAATTATGAGCTCTGAGTAGAAAAACATTTGATTAGCCCCTCTGCTTGTGGAACAATGTCTTTGTTTACTCAAAGTCTGTATGTGCTTACACCCTGTTAAAAGAATAGTAAAGTCAGGGCAAACTCTTATCAATCACTTTAGCTGAGAACCCCATATGGTCTCTGTCTTTAAACTGTCACTGACTTCATGTAGTTTCAGACTCAAAACACCTCTCTTGATCATGCAGGTTTTTTTAATTAATTCTTCTTGCTTGAATAAAGTTTTCTTTTTTCTTAACCTAGATTGTGTTAGAAACACTGAAATTAAATAAGAAGAGCTTTGAAGGCTGTTAAACTCTCATGAGATTCTACTGGATTCTACACATGCATCAAATTTAATGGCCAAAAACATACAGTAAGTTTGACTTGATTATTTAGAGGTCTCTTCATGCTTTAAGCTTTCCAAATTTAGGAGCTAAAAGAAGCCTTCACTGTGTCTTGCAAGTCATTAGAAGATGCAAAAGAGCTCCAATTTTTTTCTGATCATAGAAGGCTACTGATGGCACTTCCTCCTAGATACCTAAATTTTTATCTACTAAGCAAAGACAGTTATCCACCTGGTTATGAGCAAATACAGGAATATAATTTAAATGACCTTAGCACCCATGATGTGAGGCATCTAGCTTTTGTGTGCATTGATGAAGGAAATTAAAGCCTGTTTAACATACCTAAAAAAAAAGCAAGACACTATAGTTGAAGTGTCAGGGTTTAAAACAGCCAAAAATGGAACAGGAGTGTATCATTCCTTAAGAGCGCAGCAGGCAAAATCTTCTTAAATTAGTTCAGTCTGAATGTATACAGCCATTTTTATGCCAGCTCCAACATTGAATTAATTTTTTACTTCTTGATTCATTCCTACTTCAACTAATAAGGAAAGTGTAAAAAAGTTTTTGAAATTACTTATTATAGTGAAAAGCTGACAAAAGTTATAATAGAAATCAGAAACCATTGGCTAGATATACTGTAAGAGCTACATTTCTTCTGAATGATAATAAAAATGGGTCAGAAGCATACATCTGAGATGAGAAGAATGGGAATCAAATGGGTAAAAATGTGTTTTGCTTTCTTTAATTAGACTGCCACACATACCTGTATTTCATGGGCTTTGCTTATTAGTATTTAAAAAAACCAGGTTTTGGT
This sequence comes from Buceros rhinoceros silvestris, assembly GCF_000710305.1. Taxonomy (NCBI): domain Eukaryota; kingdom Metazoa; phylum Chordata; class Aves; order Bucerotiformes; family Bucerotidae; genus Buceros; species Buceros rhinoceros. The sequence continues at coordinate 9,160 of NW_010423913.1, read as the reverse complement.
AGTGTATGTATGTATACTTTTCATACATAGTAAGTTCTTATTTTAAAAATATTCACATACATTTTTATTTAATGTATTTTTATATATACTTAGATAATATTACAACATTATTTAATAAACTAATAATTTATAACTGTAATACATACATACCTCAAGCACTTTTGGCAATCTTTGACTGGAGCACAGATCATGAAATACCTTAAGCATTCCTTGACTTTATGATACAGTTAGTAGGTGTTGTCTGTTTCCTTCTCAGACTACGCAACTTCTGCAGAGGAAACAATACTGCTTATCTCATAATGAACTTTGGTGGAGCCAAGCATGTACGCCAAACTCCAAAGGACCACTTTGGGTTAGTGAAGACAGTTTGTAACTGTTTGTAAGGAGCTTGTAGAAAAAATCTTGAATGAAGTACCTGGAGGAAGCCTCAACCTTTTTGCTCAGAGCTCCACTAGCAGTAATTATAACATCCTTACAAATACATAATAAAGACACCAGCATTTTTAGAAGCACATAGCCCCTCTCACGTCACTGCCCAATGTATACAAAACATGGTGACAAAGAGGAAAGCTACTGAGAATGACAACAAACAAGTGGTGTGGTTAGCAGCAAAGTAAACCAGCACTTAAAGTCTAAGTAAGTGACTCATATGATAGGAAATGAGATAATTAACAGAAATAGAGCCCCAGACTGAGGACAGTGGAAAAACTGTTTGAATCCTGTCACCTTTAACTGAAAGACTGTCTGTGGTGATAGTTTGTTTATCAGAAAGCAAAGAGCAGTACAAATGATAGTGTTGAGAAACTTACTACATATAATTTTGCAAGCATTAAAAATTTGCTAAATTTTGTCAGGACTCTATCATGTTACTCGTGCTTCTACCCTCCAGGACTCCCGTTCTTGGCAGGTCTCGGCCACCCCGTGCCCGGGTCTGTGATGTCCGGAGGTAGAGCAGCGACTCTTTCACGGGCACCCCCTTGCCATGGGGAAGGAGCTTGCGTGCCCTTGTGAGGTTGAGAGTTGTGCTGGTGGTGGCATGTGCCGCCAGTAGGGTCTCCCAAGCCAGGCAGGTCTCGGCTGAAGGGTCAGACAAAGTGTGTCCACGGGCAGGATGGGCTCACTAGCCTTCGGGCAGCCATCCTAGGAGAAGGACAACTCTGACTCCAAACCCGGGCAGATGGAGCTCGTTTAGCCCTGTAAGGCATCCATCATCTAAGAGAAGGACACTCTAACCAAACCTACGACCTGAGGACTTCGCTGTCATTGTCCAAGCTCGCTAGGCCCTGGCAGATGAGCCTCAGGTGTAAAGGGTGGAGCCAGTTCCGCGCACGCTGCGCCTCACCTAAAAAATCCACTGCGCAGGCTCGAAGGGTGCACTCATCGCTTGCAGTGAGCGTGGGAAAAGCCCTTCCCAGATCTTCGTTCACGAAGCCAAGCCATGATGATGATGATGACTTGTGCTTCCAGGCTTTGGGGGAAAGTGGTCATAGAACCAAATTTAAACCTCAAGAATAATCTGCAAGTAGTTAATGCAAGCAAAACATTCAGAGAAAGAAGCAAAATAAATGTGGATGCTCAAAACTATGGAATTCAGAGGGCAGGGTAGAGGCTGACCGCTGAGGAAAGCAGGAAATATAGAGCAACGTATATTCTGCAGAAAGTAATATGGAAGTCCAAAGGAAGAAAAATCAGCCTCTAAGCAAAAATGTAAAAGATTAAAAAATGCCACCCTCTTTCTACTCAATTAATTGCACAGCTTCTTCAGGAGGAAGAAAGTAACTGAGGTCAAAACTGCACCTAGAGAGAGGGCAACTTGTGATGTGATTTGCACGCCCCTTGACAGACAGCTGTTCTCGCTGTAGTGCAAAAGGAAGGAAAGAACAATTATCTTAGGTGTTGCCTGACAACAACTTTATGTTATTTTTTTTCCCATTGAAGAAAAAGATGGAAAGATTCTGATCAATGCAATGAAGAAAACCAAGGGAAAATTTTGAAAAAGCCATTTTGAAGAAACATCAGTTTTGAGAGAAGAACAATTCATGCTCTTTCAAGCTCGAAAAAATATTAATAAGCACAAATATATCTCAAGTCTTGGAAGATAAATTCAGGAATGACTGACCTGAAAAATAACTTAAGATAACTGCTGCAGACATGATAAAATTTGAGTAGGTACAAATGAAATTATAGGGGGGACAAAAACTAGGTTAAGATCCCGTGTATTTCATAGAAATTATGATTAGTCTACAAATTTATTAGCAGTAGTGCGTATGTCTCCTTACTCTGTACAAAGCCAAGCATGGTCTTTTGTGCTTAATAAATAGTTTGCAACAATACCAGTATAGTATATTCTAAATGGATTTTTCTCTTTCAGTAGCATTTTTTTTTTACAAGGCCCGAACAACCAACCAATAGTTTAATGATTGAAAGAGTTTAATTTTGTTTATCTACATTCAAAGAAATGCCAATCAGTAAATAACAGAACTGAAACTCCATCTGAAAAGTAATGCAGGGAAAACAGCAAGAGGGTTTCTATCTTTCAATCGCACCTTCAGCTAAGCATGTTATTTTACATATATATTGTAGATACATATATACATAGACATAAATTTTAAGAGTTCAACTAGCTTACTGTTCCAAACACCAGCTGAAAAAGTTACTTAACATTCTTACTTTTGGGACATGAGGATGTAAGGTAGCCCTTGAATTTTACTTTTTTGTAAAGTAGAAGGATGATCTCATAAATTCTTAACTTCGCAGTTTGTGAGTTTGTTTTAAAATAGCAATTGCCAGCAGCCTTGTTCATCTGACTTTGTTCATACCAGAATGTATCTTTTTATTTATCCTCAAATTAAATTATAATTCATAATTCTATCTCTAAATTAGCTTCCCACAGAGATCCTTGATAGAACAAATGCTGTTCTTGTAACTCATTTTAACAATTAAGTCTATAAATTGGTAAAAGGTACTTTATGTTTTGCTGTTAGTGAACAAAACTTCTTTTTAAGGGGAACTTAAATGTATTATATGTACTGCATAATGACTGGCTGATAAATTTTTGCATGTCTGCCATTACAGTACATTAAGCATGTGATAGTGCAGCGAATAGGAATGTTAGCAGCAGACCTGAATATGAATGTGAAAGAGCTATGACTGAAGAGAAAGAAATAACAGTTTTGTGAAAAAGATAGAATTATACTGATAAGCTAGTGTACTTAGAAATGTATTCTAAAAAATTTTAAGTTTTTAAAAAAACCCTGCTGCCAGAAGTGTTGAAAAACTGTCTATTAGCATACAGTGCTTACCCTACAGGCACTTCTGAGTGATATGCCAGATATTAGTCTTTATAATAGATAGATAGACAGACTAATAAAAACTGTACTTTAAGCTATTCTTTATGATGGGAAATTATTAAAATGGATATTTGTTTTATTGCTCTTGGCAAATCCCTAATCTAATCTATGATGATCCTTAAGATGTCGGGAAACAGTCAGGCAGAAGGCGGCTGCTCGGACATTGGGAGGCTGGCAGGGCAGGGAGTGTTGCCTGTCACCAGCAAGGGTGCAGCTCTGCAACACCTGGACAAGGTGAGCAGGGCAGGGATGATGGCAGTGTCTGGGGACAGCCTCGGCGCAGCTATTACACTCCTGAGGGTCTTTACCAGCTGATGGTACGGGGCTGCCTGGAGGCACCATCTCAGGGTACGGGCAGCCAGTCTCCTTGGTGCCGGACGAGACTGGAGAGCCTGTTAGGGTGCTTGGAGTCCTGACACAGGCAATCTCTTTCTCCTGTCTTTCTCCACTTCACTCTCTTCTAGTTTTCACAATGCTGTGTTTTCCTTCTCATATGTATAACCCTCATACACCACACATTTTTTTGCTAAACCTCTGTTTAAGCTTAAAGAAAAGCAGGTATCATATGACTAGCTTTTTACTTGTCAATGCTACATTTCTCAGGAATTTCCACCATCTGTACTAGCATCTTTGGATTAAAAAAAATGCTTTGGAGTATTTTTTAGGAGGTAAAATGCCTTGTAAAGATCGGCATCGGGCATTTATATGTCACTACTTTTTTGTGAACAAACAAACAAAAATAAAAAACTTGTGCCTGGCGTCTGAGCTCTCCTAAATCAGAAGATTTTCCAGTTCTAACAAGCACTTGTTCGAATTGTCTAATTCTTTGCTCATGTAATCTGTTGAAATAGAATTGATAAGGATGAAGCAAATTCATCCAAATTACTCTCTTAAATTCAGAAACATTGATATTCCTAGGTAGTTCACAAATCTGACAATGCTAAGAGATTTTGTTTTAAAGCAGGGATTACACGATGCCACCTTGATCATACCAAGCTTCTTTTTTTCTGAACAAAAGTATTGGCAGTATTCATCAGCAGAAAGCCCTTATACCTAGGTGTCTTCACCCAAAATTGTTGATGACATTTGGACAGGAATATTCCAAACAATTAAAAAAATTGAGTGATACCTTTCAATATTCTTCCAAAAAAAGTATATTTTAATTACCTCAGTAATTTTTGCTCTTATACCACCACAGAAGACCACTTGAAGGAGAATTTATTAATGTCTGCATAATTTCGTCAAAAGTTTATTTAACACAACACAAGCAGCCTAGATTATCTCTCTGGCCCATGATAGAAACAAATTTGTCAAGGCTCTCTGGAATACAATGCATAACAGAGTGCAAAGATAGCAGCACAAAAATCTGTCTGTCAAAATGCATACAACTGCTATAAAAATATCATTCTTTTGGTGTAAATAATGCACTGAGTTCACCCAGTTTGAATTTGTTCTTTCTTACGTAAGTTGTAGCAATAAAAGCTAGGAAACAGGAACTTGAAGTCATCACTCATTTGTAAATCTGACAATCCACAGGAGGGTAGGTTGTGTGTGGAACATTTAATTGCAACCATATCACTACTTGTGACATTAAAAGTTCTTTTAAAGTCGTTAAAATCATTGCCTGACAGCAATCTAGTACGCTTCCCCTCTGCTCTCCAGGAATAGCCGGTTTCCATTTTAGACTATTTTGTTCAATCAGGCTGCGTAAAAAGTAGGACACCAGACAATAGAAACATTTTTCTTTTCAGGAACAAGCTCTTGGTACATTTTGAAGAGATCAGTGGCCAAGGGACCTAAAGTTACTTATGTTACACAATCTGAACTCTTGCTTCCCAATTTCAGCATCCAGTGGATTTTATTTGCTTTTTATTTAATATTCAGAATTAGACTCAATGTCCTGTGTTTGTGTAAACGGTTCATGCTGTTATTTAAATTAATTGTTTCTTAAAGTACACTAATTGTGACATCACATCACTCTACCTACAAACAGCCAAAATAGAAGCCACAAGCTAGGCAGCAAAAGGTATATTATTTTAGACAAGACAGAATTGTTAATCAAAAACTGTTACATGCTGAAGTTTAAAGGAAGTATCTTCATGTCCTATCCCCCTGAACAGGAGCAATTGTCCTGACAGATTTTTGAAAACTTTACCCAGAAACGGTGTTGTTCTGTCTAGAAAAAAATTGATATATCTTTCCATTTCCTTTCCAGGTATTAAGGGTTATTACATAGAGAATTAAATGGCACATTGCCTAGAAGTACTGAAAATCCAATCTCAATATATACAAAATTACAAAACCAACACATGCCAAATAAATTATGCAAGTAGTTGTCTGGCTAAATTTCTCATAATCTAAACTGATTCTGCCCCAAGTTGCTTTCCGAATGGATATGATTTGGGGAGCAAACTAGATCTTCTGCTCATGATAGATGGCAGTCATTTACCTATTACTTTTATTATCATTAATTTTCTTTTTTTTAAGTTTGTGGCTCAAAATGTTCTTGTTCTTGCTTTTAGGTTCAATTACTCCAACTCAAGGTCAAAAGGAAAATGTGATTCTTTTATTCCACTTCAATTACAGCAATAATTTTCCTGTTGACCGAGATATTGATTTTCTCATAGCTACTTGAAGGTAGTGCATTTGTATGTATGTGTATACACACACATATACCCACACATACACATACATAAATGTATTTGTATACACACACACACACAGAGGTGCAGAAACAGGGAAGATTTTTAAAAGTAAAGAGACTACTTTTGTACTCATTTTCTACTAAGGATCAATAAAACTTGGGCATCTGAAATCCAATTTTTACCTTTGAAAAATCTTCTCCAGATCATCTTCAAAGTTCATATTCAATAGAGTAATCCTCTAGACTTGTTGACAGAAAAAAAAGAAAAAAAAAGAGCTTATATTCTGCTGCAGCACTTATACTGCAAACCTCCTACCTCTTACCGGAAAAGAAAAATGAAATAAATTCTGTCCATTTGCTGTATTTTCTCTTTTGTACTTTTAACAATAATGTCTTTATCACTGGTGTTCATGGTTTTTAGCTTCCCCTAATTTTATCCTAATTGCAGTAGCACATCTTAAAACATTTAATACAAAAGACATCAGGGCAGATACATAACTCTCCTGTCATGGTTCTCTTACCATTTTTTAGAAGAGGAGAGGAGGGGAAGGGAATTAGCATTAATTAATATTTTGCTCTAAGAATGAAAAGTAAAATTATGGGAGTAGATAAAAAGTCAATCTGTTTGTTAGTGTTTTCCAATAGTAAATCACTATGAATTGCATTTTATATTGAAAATATAATACAATTCATAGTAATTTTGTGAGAATAGAGAAAGTGTTTAACAACAAAACATCTTTGCTAAAATGTCTTGATTTTCAGATGAAAAATAAACAGTAGTATTTATCTGAGAAGGGAGGCAGTTCTTACCTGAGGCCATCAACTCCTTATCTCCTCTTGATATTGAAACCTGGATATTTTTTCTTCCCTAAGACAATATTCCTCATCTGACCAAGGCCAAAATGGCTACTGCCTGTGCTACAGACTGTTCTCATAGGATTTTTTGGTCCTTCTGCATGTACATGGCATTGTCTACCTGTCCAAATCCGCTAACTACTTCATCTTTCTCCCCTCTTTCAACTTGATTTTTGCTGCCCTCAGTCCTCACAGAGGTTTCATTTTTTTTCAAGCTTTTAAATTTCAGTCCTCTGTAGTTTCTCACCACTGTTTTCCTATCACTGCTTCCTACTTCTTTTCCCATCTTTTTTATCCCTTCTTTAAAACCAAACCAAGTTCTGGTCCCCTCATAGATGGATTCTTGTCCCCATCTATGCAGTCCTCCTGTCCCTGGTCACACTTCTGCACGGAAAACTCGGCTGTTACCTCTCACCTACCACTGTCACACTTCAAACAATGTTGATGACTCAAAATTTCTTGCTATGTCCTTCATTTCAAGCATGTACAAACTGTCTTGATCTGTCCACTTCCTGGCTCTTGAATTTCCATTTGAATTTCCTCACCTGGCACTGAATCCACACTTGTTGTTTTCCCTTACAGAAAGCAGTTTTATCTTACTGCTTTGTTTATCACCTTCTCTTCATATAGGCTCCAATTTATCTTCCTGCTTATCATTTCTTCTTTTGCAGAACACCTGAGTCTTCTTTTCTGCTTTCCTTTTCTCCAAGCTGTGGTTAACTAGGCCAGACTAATCCAACCTAATTTTAGCTGTCTAAAAGATAGCATGCAGCCTGAGCTGATCATCCTCCTTTTTTTAATTTAAGAAAGAAAGAGAATCAGAGACTGATTCATGATTCTTACGTACCTAAGGATTGGAGGACATCATCTGTAGAGGTGATTGTTTTCTGTGTTAACTATCAGTCAGAGGAGTTTACACAGCCAAATTACACAATTATTTTAAAATGGTTAAAATTAATCCTGCTAATATATTTTCAATTGTAATTTTATCCCGACTTTTACCCTTATCATCTCTCACACTTATTCCACAGAATTCTGTATAAAATAATATTTTCAATTTCTAAATTAAGAATTTAAAAGAAAATGATGGCTAATTTCTCATGAGTAAAATTCTGTTTCTGATAATATAAATGATTATTTTTTATTTTACCATTATTGAAAACACCTTTTTGTTATATTACCTTCAGCTTCTCGTTGTTATTGGGCTGATGATCAGGATAATTAATGTATACCTGTCTCATATTGAGGATGGTTTTAATTCAGCTTTGAATATATAGTTGTTAAACAAGAATGAAAAATGTCCACTGTTAATAGAAGAGGCTGAACAAATGATACTAGTAGTTGGTGTAAATTTGCAGTGGTTCACAGTTGAGAAAAAAAAATATTGGAAGGGAATCTGGCTGTTGTAGACATAAAACAAACACACAAACAAACAAATAAACAAACAAACCCCTGCCCAAACCACAGAAGATTCATTTTCCTGATTATGTTAGATGTCTCAGACAAGAAATATGAATTATAAATAAATAGATCTTGAAGCCTTACTATTTAATCAACAGAATGACTTTTCTGGCATAATACACAGTTCATGATATGATACACATACATAGCTCATAGTACAAAATACATATTATATCAATGTTAACAAATTTAATGAAATATGATAATAAGTATAAACATCTACTAATTGATAGTCTTTATTTATTAATGGTAATATAAAATATTAAGCCACACAATGTTTAAAAATGTACAATCAATATTAATATTAATATAAAAGGTCAGAAACTGAAAAGGGAAGAAATGTTGCCATCTAGCTCAAAGATCTGGACTCCAGAACGTTGTTGGATCCAAAGACAGCTGGTGCATAACAGCAAAAAACTAAAAGCATGTCGTACTAAGGATTATGGTGAACCATCGGGTCAAGCGAACCGAGCTGGATATAACTTTTTGTAAAGTCGGAACAAAATTCTCTGAATGGGAGTACTGAGTGGTTTACCGATACATTAAATGGGCAGATGTGGGGAGAGGAGTTTTGAAACTATTCAGTAGATTCATGGATTGAGCTGAGGATTTGATAGAGAAAATAAAGGATGAAACAGAAGAGTGTTTTCTTCTTACTACAGTACACCTGACAAAGACTGAATAAAATTTGGGCAATGGTGATCCTGAATCACCAAGGTAGGATGAAAAAAAAAGGAAGAAGTGTAATAAATTCAGAAAACAAGAAAACAGATTTGAACAAGCCCTTGGGACTGGAAATTAATACCCTCCTCAGAAAGTTGTCCAGGTTTGGGCTAAACTTCCTGGTTTG
>NW_010423912.1:11661-16114 GCF_000710305.1 Buceros rhinoceros silvestris | reverse complement strand
AAAGCCGTGTCAGCCCGGCGGGCGGTACGGCCTCCCAGCCCCGTCCCGAGAGCAGACGCGACCGCTGCTGCGAGCTTGTTCCGTGCCATTGCCGGCGCTGTCCCGCGGGCTTCGCCTCTGCAGGCACACGCCACCCGCCGTGACACCTCGACCTTCCGTGGCCAAACTTTAAGCTCCTAAGGCAGCTGCCCCTGCCTTAAGTTTCTACTTAAGCTGTTTATGATAACGGGTTACATTACTTCTTGCTACCTTCGGCTTTGGTGTTGCTGCTGCTGTATGTGAAATGCCTCGTGCCCTCGTACATCCTCCTAGAATAATGCTTACATTTCGGGGGTGCTGGCTTTCATATCACCCCACCCCCAAGATTAATTAAGAATTCTATCTTTTTGCAGTGACAGAGCAAGTTCGTTAAGATATGAATGATGTTTGCATCAAATCAAAAATTGTTCAGTGCAATACTGGTAAGGTATGTTCTGCCTGCACTGTATCCCTTGATGCCTTCCTCAGACTATGAAAACACCCAGGCGAAGGTTATGTCTTTTTGGGTTTTGTTTTTGTGTTGGTTTTTGGATTTGGTTTGGGGGTTTTTTATGGCAATGCTCACACTAGCCTACTTGCTGAATACTTTTTGGTAACAAAGTGTATTGTTTCACAAAGCACTGACTCTGATCTAAAGTTCCAGATCCTACACTGAACAGTTTTCCCAATACCAAGCTCTGGAGAATTGTTGCTGTTGAAAGCAGCTGTGGTGTGTTGAGCACATGGAGAGGGCAGCCAGAATCAGCAGAGATGGCATAGCACCTGTGCAAAGCAGGGGCTATTTAGTCAGATTTAGTGTTCTTCTGAAAAGTATCTGGATCCTGGATTCTGAGTCCGTTCGTAGTTGGACGCATCCAGAATCACACCAGGGAGTGTAAAGAGCAGCTGTTACCACAAGGCAGTAGCAATTCATACTTAAAAATCCCAAGTGCTGACAATACATATGCAATGTAATACTCACAATCGGTGAGTTGGTTCAGAAAGCAGTTATGAAAGTAGTATCGAAACAAATCTGAACGTTTAAGTTGAGAGACTTCTGACCTATGGTGGTAATTCTCAAGTAAAAGTACTGACCACTACCACCAAAAAAGGTTGTTTGCTGGGTAAATTTCTAATGAAATGCCTGCAGTAGCTTTGACTATCTAACACAAAATAAAATGCCTGCGATAGCTTTGACTATCTAACACAAAATAAAATAGGGAAAAGTTTTTATCACTCTTCACTGTTTGCGTTTGAATCACACCACCCAGTCATCTTCTAGACTCTTGCAAGCCTGAGCTCAGTCCTGGAACATCGCTGGGAGTGAAGGGACTAGTTTTGCTGGTTTTCTTTTTTTTTCTGACAGAAAGGAAAGTTGAGGAATAAATGACTTACCTAGGATCACTCAGAAAGTCTGTGGAAAAGACAAGAAAAGGAAACAGATCTTCTCACAAGGTCACTTTCCGTGGGTCACCCTGCTCAGTGCAGCAGGTGTCAACAAGCATGCCTCAGCAGATCAGGCTGGGATGGTTGACACAGTCAGTGCTGCTTGCTAGCTGTCTGCGGTGTCCTGGGATTACGAGGATAGCTGCAGGAGAGCATTTGCACACTGACATATCAAAGTCAACGTTATAAGCGCAACCTTTGGCCAAGTTTTTCTTCTGTCATTTTTGCCACAGGAATGGGAATGTCAAAGAGACCTGGGATGGGATCTGTTTTAGTCACCTCAGTTTAATCCTCTGCTGAGCAATATCAACACCCACACACTCAAGAGAGGTGTTTGAAGCAGTGGTGCTTCAGTCTAAAATCTCTGCAAAAAGGTTTTCCTGGAGTTTCCACAATGTTTGTATCAAAACCATATTTAATAACTTTTCAGTCGTCCTAAAATCAGATGTTTTCCTGTGTTGCCCACCTACTCTTGGTTCTGAGCCTGTGCCAGGCTGTCATCCACTGCTAATTTCTTCAGAATCCTGAAACTGCAGATATCCCCCCAAAATGGGTTGAAGTCACCTTGGAGAGTGGAGCAATACAAAGTTAGAGCTACCATAAGGTGGTAAATTTAGTCCCAGGATTCAAATGACATTTAATTTAAAAAAACCCTCGTGCAATGCTGATTATGTGCTACGCAGGATGATAAAGACACTTTCCTTTCTGGACCCAAAAGCCATTGCTGGTTTGCAGCTGTTTTGCTGCCTTTCTTAAAAGCTGTAGTACCTTGAGACTTTCCAACTGTCTTCATTAGTCTTGTCTTCCTGTATGGGAGGGGTAAAATCTTTCAATTTTAGTTAAACCAGTGCTGTGTGGGAAGCATTCCCATTACTCAAGTCTGTATTCAAAGATGCACAGTTTTCATTTTGCACGTTTATTCCCACAATTAGATACAAATGTTTGTTTTGATGCTGGGCTTGCCGTTAAAATACTGATTGGTATTCAAGACAAGTTTTGTTGGTCAGAATGCAGTTATGAAGTGTAGTGCATGTAGTCCGTTATGAACTATAATTATTTCCTCAAAGATCTTTCTTTTTTCTTATAAAGAGTGACTTGTGGATAGATAATAAAATGATTACCTGAAACTCTGTCCTTGATTTAGAACAGTAATTAGAGAAACAAGATGAATAGGTTTCATAGCGCACATTTGTATTTGCTACGTTATTAATATTTGCATTCTTTAGCTCTCCAGTCTGCGACATACTGAGCTTTCCCAAGATCCCCTGTCACACGGAGTTTTGCTGTATGATTCCCAAGGTGAGACATTCTCAAGTCTCAGGTCATGACCCATCCTTGAAAGGATGGGACAGAATGAAACAATACACAGACATTCACACTTACTGTTTTAGTTTGATTCTTCTTTAACCATCTAAACATGCCACAGAAGAGGTCAAGGCTCCAACTATAACCTCACCTTGTTATAACAGGAATGAAAATTGTGGGAAATCAGCCTGAGCCACAGTGTGTAAACTATGATCTCCATTAAAGTTTAAGCATGCTGCTTGGCCAGTAGGAGATGCAGATTCATTGGGACACTAGAGGAATTTCAGTCACACACCTACTCCTCTTCATTCACATTCCTTGGCCATCTGTAGAAGATGTTTTTATTTTTTTCAATACTGCGGTTTTGTACCAGTGATTCTGCATTGATTTTATAGTAGGAAATTTCAGTGGAACAACCCTCCTTCACACCTGTATGAATGAGAGGAAAAATCCTGTGGCAGGGCTTAGGGGAATACACTGCCTTTCTGGGCTTGTCCTAGAGGTCAGCCCTCCACAGTCTGCCACCCCTGGTGGTGTCTGCTAAGCAATATTTTACAGCAATGCCTGCTGGAACGGGACTGGCCCTGGGTCTTGCCCATTCCGTGAGATTTATTAGGGAGCTATTTATTGAAGCTGTGTTCATGTCTGTCTCCTGAGTGAAAGCTAACGGACAGTTTTTGGACCATCCTCCCAATGTTGCCATGAGCTCTCACAGGAGCTGTTTCGTACCAGGCTGGTTTAGGTGTGGCCTGTGGCTTCTAGAGTCATGTATAACATTCTTTGAGGAATTTCCCTCAGCTCTGAATTTGTGTGTGTGTGGGACATGCTCATCCCCCTCATTTCCTCCTTTCCCTGACTCCCAGCACTGACATCACTGGTCCACACTGCTGCGTGTCAGATCGCTAACGTCATGCTGGAACTCATTAAACATGTCCTGCAGCTTTAGTCAGCTAGATTGGCTTAGTAAGAGCTTTGATGAGTGCCAGGGCCAGCATGATGCTGGAGGTGGGAAGGAGGAGCAGGGGAACAAGATGTCTTTCTCTGGCAGGGGAGAACTTGGTGCCTGAGCTTGCAAACAAACTAAGTCCCGTGCCTCTCAGTGCTGTGTTAACGCTAAACAGCAGATGTGTAAGCAGGCTACTAGAATAGAGCTGTTGACCTCGCAAATTAAAACCTCTGATCAGATTTAAGTCTGATTAACTGCATTAGGTAAGTATTGTACCTCTACAGCTGTTGGATCATGTCCTCCATTGGGATATGTCTGCAGGCATGCTTATGCCAAAGGAATGAAAAGCCTGAAGATGTGATGCATTCTGCAAGCCCATTTCTGCTCTTATTACAATATTGCAGCATTTTGTAGACGATTTCTATAAAGCTTTGGGCTTTGCAAGAATAGGTAAGAAAACACAAACTTTTAAATTACGTCTCCAGCAACTCAGTGACCATCATGATGAAATTAAATCCTGTTTTCATCACAGATACAAAATTGCATATGTGTTTGAAGGCAGTATTGCCTGTAAAAAATAATTCAAAAGTACTGCAAGAAGAATTTGATCTATGAGTAGATATGGCTTTGATTAACTAGGTTTCTTAGTAACACAGAACAATCATTTTCTGGCCCAGGGCTGGCTGCAGAGAGCCACCACGGGCCTAGTGTGTGCCAACGGCTGGCTGCCGGGGGCCA
>NW_010423912.1:8254-11617 GCF_000710305.1 Buceros rhinoceros silvestris | reverse complement strand
CGGGCTGCAGAGAGCCACCACGGGCCTAGTTTGTGCCAACGGCTGGCTGCTGTGGCCATTGCATTCCTCTGAGCAGCAGCTTCTCTGCATGCATGTTTGGTTTCTTTTTCTTTATTTCACCTCAGCGCTTCCTCTGGCTGTTCTGGCAGCTTTCTTTTACCTTTTCAACCCCACAGAATGGCTCCTCTGGGCAGTCAGTGGCAGAAGCTTCTGGGGCCTCTGTCCGCTGCCTTTGGATTGGTTGTCTGGTGACTGTGAGCTGCTTTGCGACACGTGGGTTCTGGAACGTGGCTGCGGCTGCCCCCAGCTAGCGAAGGGCCCCTGCAGAGCAGCAGTGCAGCCTAGGAGGGGAGCAAGGAGGTGGTGTGTGCCAGGGCTGCTGGGGGAATGGGGAACGCAGAGGGGCCTCAAAGCTCTGCCTGCCTCTGTGCAGAACTCCTGGGAGAGCGTGATGCCACAGTGACCTGCTGCTCTAGGGCTCGGACCTCAGGGAGCCAGAGAACATCTGACAGGATGACAGGGAGGTACGGTATCTTCTGCATGGGCTGTCAGGGCAAACAAAGCGGGGTAAGGCTCTGACTGTTTGGCAGGACCAAGTGGCATATGGCTCTGCCTGGCTGTCACGACACGAAACGGAGCTCTGGGCTGAAGTGGAACGAATTGCTCATACGCCAATGTGGTGTGTAGCAAGACCCGTTTATTGTTTACATTACATCCCAATTTATGGACTCTTGTCCACTCGACTAACTACATGGTGATTGGATAGTGACTCTGTTACACAGACAGCACACAGCTCTTAAAGCACTATAATTGGATAAAAGGGATTAGATCCCACGTGGTGAATGTTGTGGTTAAAGCTACCAAAACAAGGCCAGTATAGATAATATTTCCCAGACGATAACACTGCAGTGGGTTCGGCTACTGAGTTTCCCAGAGAGAGAGTAGCATATTTTCATAGTTCCAATTTCTGCTAGAAAAATACACCAACACTGGCCGGCAAGCCAAAGTAGCTGCCAAAAAGCCAAAGACCTACACCGTTTTGTCTGACTGGCCTACCAGAGCTGCATGGCCTGACAGCAAGACACCTAGGAACATTTTGCTGGCTGTCCAGTCAGAGCCCTACACTACTTGGCCCAGCCAAACAGCCAGACCCCTACAGCACTCTGGTGGGTGGCCAGCAATAACCCTACACCATTTTGGCTGGCCGCAGTGTAGAGCTCTGTCTGGCCAGCCAGGCAAAGTCGTTTAGGGCTCTGGCTCTTTGCCTGGGCAAGCTGGTGTAGGGTTGTGGCTGTTTGGCAGGAATGAGCAGTGCACAGTCTGGGTAGCTGACCCACAAAATGGTCAGGGGCTCTGGCTGTATGCCAGGACCACATAGTCTAGGGTTGTCTGGCCAGCGAGCTAAAGTCTTATAGGACTCTTGCTCGCCGAACAGCCAAAGTGGTGTAGGGCTCTGGCCCTTTGGTGGGGCAATTTGGGGTAGGGGTCTGGCTATCCAGCCAGCCAAACTGATACAGAGATCTGGCTGTTTGGAGAGGCCATGTGGTGTAGGGCTCATGCTGGCAGGGCACACCAAGTGGTGTAGGAGATCTCTGGCTGGAGCAGCAGCAACAAAGTCATGGGAATCTGACTGTCTTCTTGAGAGACAAAGTGGTGTAGGGCTCTCCTTATTTGGTGGGCCCAAATGGTGTAGGAGTCCGGCTGGCTGGGCAGACAAAAGAGGGTAAGGGCTCTGGCTCTTTTGTGGGGAAACAGGGTGTAGGGCTTTGACTGTCAGGCTGCCCAAAGTGGTGCAGGGCTGTGGTCAGCCACAGCAGCATACGGCTCTGGCTCTTTAGGAGGGCAAATTTCTGTAGGGCTCTGGCTGTTCACCACTAACAAGTAGTTAGACACGAGTTAGACAATGGTTAGGCAATGGCACGGTTAGACAGTTGCAGAAAATGGTCAGGCAATTGTTAAGACAATTGCAAGGTTAGACAATGGTCAGGCAATGGTTAGATAATGGTATGGTTAGACAGTGGTCTGAGAAAGAACACACAACAGTTAAACAATGGTTTGGTTACACAAAGATCAGACAATGTTTAGACAAGCATTTTGTCAGACAACAGTGTGGTTAGGCAGAAAATGTGCAGAAAATGAACAGAAAATGATTAGGCAATGGTTTGTTTAGAAAATGGACTGGCAATGTCTTGCTAGACAATGGTTGCACAATGGTTTGTTCAGATCATGGATGTCTGACCGGAGTCTGGACACTGTCTAATATACCATTGTCTAACTAACCCTCTGTCTCTCTGTCTAGGCATTACCTGACCATTGCCTGTTATCTAACCATATCATTGCCTGGCAATTTTCTAACAATTGACTGACTATCGTTCAACCATTGCCTGACTATTGTCTGACCAAACCACTGAGTTTGGTCAGAGCAGGAGTCTGAACATTGTCTAAATATACCATTGTCTAACCAAAACATTGCCTAACCCTTGTCTGACCATTGTCTTACAAAACCCTTGTCTGACTGTTTTCTGACTGTGGTCTAACCAAGAAATTGTCTGTCCATCGTCTGACCTTTGCCTGAGCATTGTCTGACCATTGTCTGACCTAACCATTGTCTGACCGTTGTCTAATGACAATCGTCCAATCCATTGTGTGACAATTGTCTGACCGTTGTCTGGCCATAGCACACCATTGTCTGAACAATGTCTGACCATTGCCTAAGTGTTAAGGGTCGAGGGACCGAGGTAATAATAACTTTAATAACTCCTCGAATCCTTAACGATTCCTTCTGTCTTGCCAGAGACAAAAAGGTTTTAAAGGGGAAGGAAGAAACCCACACCTCGGTCTGCGTCCGGAACTGAAACAAACTTTTAATATACAATAAATCCACACACAACTACTCACTATTAATAAATATGCATAAACTGAGAAAAGAGGAAAAAAAAACAAAGAAGAGAGAACTTAGATAACCAAAATTCTGTGGCAGTCTTGTCCAAGGTCCATCTCTGGGCAGGCAGCCAACAGCGAAGGTAGGAGTGATGCCTGGCCTTGGGAGCTTTGTGCAGCTGCGCTCCCGGGCGGAGAAAGTGAAGTTCTGTCCGCGGCGAAGGAGGGAAGGCGGGGAGTAAACCACCCCCGCTCCCAGCAGGGGAAAAACTGCAGAGAAACTCAGGAGAGCTCGCGGCGCGAACAGGGCCGGGAGTCCGAATATTCTCACCCGATTCAGACGAGAACTCACGGCAGGAATAGCTCACAGTCTGCAGTTCTCAGGCGATCCCGAGGCGCAGGCCTTCAGGCCTCGGCTTGGTCTCAGGCTGCTCTCGGCCTGGCCGGGCCTGGCCGTCTGCCAGCAGGTGCCGGCAGGCCCCC
>NW_010423912.1:0-7960 GCF_000710305.1 Buceros rhinoceros silvestris | reverse complement strand
AGGAAGTTTTAGCTCAAACCAGGAAGTTTTAGCTCAAACCAGGACACTAAGCATCACATTATCTGTCCATGATCTGAACATTTTCTGCCTCAAACCATTGTTTAAAGATTTTATAACCATTTTCTGACAATTATCCAACCATTGTCTGAACAAAACATTGTCCAATCAAACAATTGCCTAGCATTTCTCTGTCCATTGACACACCAGTTTCTGATCAGAGCATCGTCCAAACATTATCTGACCAAACCATTGTCTAACCAGACCATTGTTTAACATTTGTCTGAGCTTTGTCTAAACAAGCCATCGTGTGACCACTGTCTAATATTGTCTGACCATTGCCTTGCCAAAATATTTTCTGATCAATGTCTGATCATTGTCTAAGAAAACATTTGTCTAACAACTGTCCAACCATTGTCTAACCAAGTCATTGTCTAAACATTGTCTGGTCCATCAGTGGTTAGACAATGGTCAGACAATTGTGACACTATGGTTAGACAATGGTTTTATTAGAGAATGGTGAGACAATGAACAGACGATGCTTAAACAGTGGTTGCTTTAGACTAAGCTCAGAAAGTGGTTACACAATGTTTTGTCAGACAATAGACAGAGAATGGTTAGACAATGGTTTGTTTAGGCAATGTTCAGACAATGGTTTGGTCAGACAATGGTCATATAATGCACGGACAACAGTTTGGCAATGTTTTGGTTAGACGAAGGTCAGACAATGGTATGACAATGGTTTGGTCAGACAGTGATGAGGCAATGGAACAGTCGAACAATCATCAGTCAATGGATAGGAAATCGATAGACAATATTATGGGAAGGCAGGACCTAAAAAGACCAGACAATGGACAAACAGTGGTTAGACAAAGGTTTGGCTAGGCAATGGTGAGGAAGTGGCTGGGCAGTGCAATGGTCAGGTAATGGTTTGGTTAGACAACAGTGGGACAATTGTCAGACAATGGTTTGGTTAGGCAGTGATCAGACAATGGACAGCCAATGGGTTGGTTATACAATGGTAAGAAAATAGTCACATGGTTAGACCATGGTTTGGTTAGACAATGGTCAGGCAATGGTTTGGTTAGACAGTGGTCAGGCAATGGTTTGGTTAGAGCATGGTCAAAATGGTTAGACAATGATATTTTTAGGGGGGGTCAGACAAGGGTCAGACGTGGATTTGTAAGACAATGGTCAGGCAATGTTTGGATGATTGTCAGTCAATTGTTAGAAAATTGCTAGGCAATGATATAGTTAGATAACGGTCAGGCAATGGTCAAGCAATGGGTAGACAATGGGTTGGTTATACAAATGTCAGACAATGGACAGACCATGCTTAGACAATGTCAGGCAGGGGTTAGGCAATGGCTTGCTTTGACAATGGTTTCCTCCCTGTGAAAGATAAACTGTTGGGAATATGAAACTAATTTGCTTTCTGCGAAGCCAGAACCCTTCACGACTAGCCCTGGACAGTGAGTCACAGCCCTATACCACTTGCCCTGGCTGTCTAACCATTGTTTCTCCATTGACTGACCATTCTATTCCCAAATCATTGTCTGACAATTGTCTGACCAAAACTTTGTCTAACCATTGTCTGTCCACCGTCTGCCCCTTCTCTGACCAAACCATTGTCAGACCAGAGTCTGAACACTGTCTAAATATACCATTATCTAACCAAAACATTGTCTAACCCTTGTCCGACCATTGTCTGACTGTTGTCTAATGACATAATCATCTAATCCATTGGAGTGACCAGTATGATGCTGAGGCAAAGAAAGCCAACAGGACGCTGGGTTGCATCAACAAGGGCATCACCAGCAAAGAAGTCGTTATCCCACTCTACTCAGCACTTGCCAGACCACAGCTGAAATACTGTGCTCAGTTTTGGTCCCCACTATACAAAATGGATGTGGACAGGCTGGAAGGGGTCCAGGGAAGGATTGCAAAGTTGATCAAAGGGGTGGGAAGCAGGCATATGAGGAATGGCTGAGAGAACTGGGATTGTTCAGCCTTGAAAAAGAAGGTTTAAGGGAGACCCTATCACCATGTTCCAGAATTTAAAGGGTGGCTACAAAGAAGATGGAGGCTCTTTTTTTACAAGGAGTCACATGGAAAAGACCAGAGATAATGGGCACAAGTTACTCCTGGGGAGATTCTGATTGGACACAAGAGGATAATTTTTTATGAAGAGAGTAATTAGCTATTGGAATAATCTGCCTGGGGATGTGGTGGACTCCCCATCATTGGGCAATTTTAAGATTCAGCTGGACTGGGTGCTGGGCCATCTTATCTAGACCATGCTTTTCCCAACAAAGTTTGGACCGGATGATCCTTGAGGTCCTCTCCCACCTGGTACTCTATGATTCTACAATAGGCACAAAATGCTGCCAGTAAAATTGCCTGGTCAATGACAACATAATGGAAAGACCTATTTTCAGTTGCTTTACAGTTTTCATGAAGATTGAAATTATTTGCACTAAAAATGCTAAGCTAAAGGATATATATTTTGCCTTCAAAATGAAAAAGTTGCTTTAAAGGAATTTTAATATTCAGATTCAGGTTAATCAGAAATACTCTTGCAGAAAAATTGGCACAACCTTTATGAGCTTAAGAATCAGATGTAGCTCTCAGTACACACATGACAGCTTCCATTTTAGACTATTCACGCAGTTGCTACAAGTAAGGTTAAGTAGGTTTGAACCTCGATGCATAGATCAGGTTAGTTACTAGAGAAGATCACAGTTCTTTTATAACTTGTCATTAGCTATCATCATCATCGTCAGTGCAACCTCTGTTAAACTGGGACTGAGCAGGCCTAGAGAAGCATTTTCAGAATCTCTACTGAAAGATACCTCTGAGTTTCAAAATTTAAGGTGTCCAAGGGTCCAGATTTCAACCATACTTTTTGAAAATGACCATTAAATGATTTTTAAAGGCACAAGTGAAGCACACATGCTTTCCTCTTTTTAAAAGCTAGGGGGAAGTTGGTATCTGTTTCCCCCTTAACAGTGGCAACTCGGTTGCTTTGGCAGAGGTTTCAAAGGCCCTTACTGACCGTTCTTGACAGAAGGTGATCAGGTTCCTGGCAGACAAAGAACCAATGTTTTTGCAGATGTTGCCCTCTTGGCTTTCATGCTAGAGGTGTTCCATGGCTCCAGGTGAATAGCAGTGACAGCAGACAGAAAGAAAATAGAAGGAAGGAAAACAAAAGTGAAAACAAAATGAAAAACAAAGCTCATCATTTTTAACAGGAGATACCGTTTTTGAGGAGCTTTTATGACTGTCAATAGTGCTGCTATTTTTTTCATCAGGACTTAAAAGTTAGCTATGCTATAAGGGAGTTATGGTAATTATGAGAAGGCTTGTGTCTCTCATGTGACTGCTTCCCTCTCCAGAATCTCTGAATCCAGATTCTGGGTGGAAAAGTTATTTCTTCAGGTTGATACGTCCAGGGAATTAAAAACTTGCATTTCCTCATGGCTTATTTTTCATAGTCTTGGGAAATCCACAAAATTTTTATTTGCTTAGGTTTTTACTACTTTTCCTGCTTGCTACTTCATCTCTGAAAGTTACTGTGGAACCCCTGTCATGGAGCCTGGAGCTCCCATGCAGGGGAGGAGATTAAGTCTTCACAACGTGCTGAAGGTACATGAAATACAGGCAGTGACACGACTCTGGCTATACCATGTTTTACTGTGTTTTTGATTCCAAGGCAGTAGCGCTCGTACTCAAAGGGATGAAAGAGTGGGACGGAAGGTGGCATACTGAGGCTATGGAAGAGCTGAGCTAGGTTTGCCTCTTTCTTCCCCCACACTTCAAGTATCCCTTCTGACAGAAAGGAAGGGATTACGTTTTCAAATTAAACTGTGATGTCTGAAAAGTGCTGCAAGTCCCGTGTGAAGAACCCAACACCAAGTATGTAATACATAATGTCCCCCATGTGAGCCCTTGTTTCCCACCCGGCCTATTTTAATTGATACCCTCGCAATCCATGTATGCATCCGGAATTGCCATTTCCAAAAGCTATATGAATTACTGTCATAAGAGATCACCGTGTGGTTTTCACTGAGGAATTTTATGACTTCCTGGCTTTTGACATGACTTTCTTTAGTTTCAGGTCTCCTGCCAAAAAGATTTAGATATTTTTTTCTCATATTATTTCTCTGCACACTAAAGCACAATTTTTTTGCTGCTTAAATACATTAGCCTGTAGCAAAACTAATTCAGTCACTGTTTTTCCTCTTATATATAACGCTTTCCATATGGTAGCCCGATAATATGGTACCTCTGTTCTCAGTAGTTCATTTTTTTTTTCTGCCAGAAAAAAACAGCCATTTTAAAGTCTGTTCGTTAATACTATATTTTAAAAAAATGAAATGCTCATGTAATGTACACCTTTATTTTGTCATATTAAGTGTTAAATGTCAGTGACTGTCATGTGCTTTTGAGCATTAAAATGTAATAGTTTGACGTTTTTGTTTGAATCATCAAAATGCAACAGTTCAGCATGTGGCAAAAAAAAAGAAAAGAAATAAAGTCACGATTAAACCAGAAAGGGCTAGTCTGAACTTTTCATGAGACGGTAGCTGCTGCTTTTCAGCTTCTGCTGATTTGCTGCTGCCTTTTGAGATTACTGTATGGAGTATGGCAGTAGATTTCTGTTAACTTGGATCCTGAAGATGCATCCTCCTTTGCTCCCCTTGAGCTTCTCAGTACTGATATGCTGAGTAACAACAATGAAAAAATTTTGGCTTAGTGGGAAAGCACAGACTATCCCCACTAAGGGGGATGTAATAGTTGTGACTTTATAGAACTGAGAGGAAGGAGAATGCAGCAGTCTGAAAGTCATAGATCTAGCATTTTATCTTTTTTTTAAAAACTCCAAACAGTTTTGAAGAAATTAAACAATTACAGGGATTTTCTTGAAAATCTACAGTGAAACAACCCTATTAGGATTGTTACTACTTTTACTACAATGATTGTTTAACATCTCAGCTGCAACATTGCTTAAAAAACACAGACATCCATAAGGTGTTTTATAAACTCTATCAGAGCAAGCATTGTTTACCTTAATCATTCCAATTTAAAAGTTTAAATTACAAGACAGTAATTTTGTTTGTTTGTCTGAGGGCTATTAGAATGAAACCTTCTCTTCGGATAAGCAGTATGGAAAATTCTTTTTAAAATTACAGCTACGACTTTTCATAATCCCCTGACGTTTTAGGGAAACTGTCAGTGGCCATGAGGCAACCAGGATGACAGGAGCGAGAAGATCAGGGCAGATGGACCCTGAATTTACAGGAGGAAGCCAAGGGTCGAAAGACCCTTCTCTGCCTGTATTTTTCTAAATGATCATATTTAGCTTGAGAGCAGTTACATTTTTGCAAGCTGGGATGCAGAGCTGCTTTTCTGAATCCATTGAGCCCACTCTGCACGTTAAATGACTCCGTTCCCAGAGCAGATATTTTCTCATGTCACATCTGAAGTTACCAGTAGACTGAAGGTTTATATTTGTCAGAACAGTGAAATCCCTTTAGCCCACCGAGATGATTAAGTTATGAATAAAGACCATCTGTTGTGTGTATGGCCATCTAAATAGCTTTGGAGGAAAGCTTTCTTCTATAATAGGGTAAGTCCAGTTCGAGAGTGGCCACAGACTGATTTCCCCTGCAAAGGTGTATTGTGGTTTTTGAGGATCTTCATGGTTTCACATCTCAATGATATTTGGTCCTGTATTCTCAGCTGACAGACAGTTGTAGTTACAATGCTAATTGCCAAGACTACATTTCTGTTGGCACATGAGATACAGGTTCTCTCTGTGTCTTATTATTGACAGTAGGTGTTGGTTTAAGGATCTAGTTTTTCTTATGCTGGAAGTATCTGGTATCTAATCTCTAATTAGGAGTCATGAAGGACTGATGAAGTTGAAATAGAAATTCATTAGCTAGGACATTTACATTAAGCTTTGGGTAGAGTGAAAAATAGCTCAGTTAGAGCATTAAGGACTGAAATATTGCTATAATAGCAATCCTGACTATGTCCCTTTTTTCAGGTAACTGAAGTCTCCATTTGCATTGGCAAGTAGTTTCAGATCAAGTCATTTTATAGAGCTGTCATGCATTAGTATAAATGGAGGAATAAAAGCGACCTATTTCTTGTTCTCATGAATCCCTCTATCAGCTTTAACAGACCATGTTGAAACACTGAGAAGTCATGAATGGATCTTCTGAATTTGGTTAGAATCATGATTGTGAAATGAATTGTGCTTAGTTTTTGTTTTGGCTGGTGGAGTCTCAGAAATAATTCACTTAGTATTGCTTTGGGCTATCTTGAGAAACAAAATGAAGTTGGAATTTGTAATTCTTCCAGTTATTTAACTGTGATCGGAGGCTTTAGGAAAGCTATCTAATATCCAGAGATTTATGAGACCTGGTAACATTGCTTCACTGAGACCATGAGCATGAGGAAAAGCAGGCAGACTAGATTGTTAAAGGCAGAGCACCAGTATTAGCAAATCTCTTTAGCTGGAACCTCAACCTTCGTTTCTAGCTGAAATTATAGAACATCCCCCAAAGTGGCTGTTTGCATCCCTTTGTTACTTGATAACATTTTTTAGATTGCTACCATGGTTAAACCCAACACTGTAGCCCGTGGGGCAACACTTGCTGTCCTCTGTGCAACAGTGGGTATGAATCCATCGATGCGATCACAGTAGGTCTCAGATACCCTTAAGAAGGCAACAGTACATGTAACCAAATTCTGGTTTCTATGAGGGAGTCCTTCTTTCTGGCCAAAATAATGGCCAACATAAAAGCTTGGTGTTTTGGAAATGCTTTGTATTTTATTATATCTAAATGATTAAAAATCATGTGTACGAGATGGTGGGTGGCCTAACACAACATTAGCAAGTGCCTGTTGTACCATCAGACAGTAGTTCATTTTTCCAAACATGTAAATAAGAGGTTTTAAATGTTAGGTTTATATTTCACGGTCTGGATTTCCAAGTGGGGTTATGAAGTTATTTGGCGGTAGTGACTGAACTGCAGAGTATGTGTGCATATTGGATGACTTGTTCAGGAGAACATGAAGAAGAACCCAGCAAAAGCTGACAAGTTTATTTTGCCAGCTAGGACAAAGGTCATTAAATGAAAGGAAGACAATACGGAAATAATGAAAAATCTGAGGGGATCATGCATAAAAATACATGTGAAAAAGTCTGGTCCGGGTTCTCTTTGCAGTAGTCTGGTTCTCTGGCATGGACGTTCATTACTGGTTCAGATGCATAAGTATGCTTCTGGAGTGCAGCTTAAGGTTTCAGCTAAAATCCATGAAGAACATTTAAAGAGATCTCTGTGAACCTAAGCATGCTAAACAGAATTGATCGTGAGGTTAACTTAAAAGTTCTATTTTGAACTAAAATGGAGATGTAGACACACCATCTCCTCCACCACATTTTGAAGAGTGCTAATACTATAATAAATAAATGCTTTTTGAAAAATGTCTTTCCAAAGGGACTCCTTCAAACCTTCATGGTTTTTATCTGGCCATCTGCTCTAGTCTTGATGTGACTCCTTTCACAAGCTCTTTTCCCTAGACCTTAGTTTCAATGCTTAAGAATAGGGTTATATAATTTTTCTTAAAATAGTCCCCTTCCTGATCTCTACTCTTTAAAAGAGCCATCTTCTCACAGGCATGTGTAGAAAGTGATTTTAACTTCTAGATATCCTCTAGGAGAGCATTTTACTCTGTTTTCAGTCTTTGTCACAAAATAGAGAGTACACAGTGCCTTCCTGTGGATGACCAATGACTTCTTGCTTTGGTTGTGTCTTTTGTTGGCCAGCATAATCTCAATATGGCTTTTATTGCTAGTGATCAATCTGTTGTTAAGCAGAAACTAGCATTTCCAGTAGTGTATCCTACTTGGAATGAGATCGTGTGTTAAGGGTCGAGGGACCGATATACC
>NW_010423911.1:63897-64196 GCF_000710305.1 Buceros rhinoceros silvestris | reverse complement strand
AGCACTCCACCCCTCTCCCCCCACTCCATGCACTGGTCATTCCAGAATAGTTATGAAAGCCGTGAATCCTACAATAAAAAAATAAAAATAAAAATAGCTTCTAAGTTTTTTGTTCTTTTTTTTTTCCTCCTCTGGAAAATCTGTTCTTTTTTTTTTTTTCATTCCAAAATCCATTAACGATGTCAAAGCTCTGTGTGTGGTCATTAAAGCACTTCAGCAACTTTCTGCGAATTCTTTACAGTTATTCTTTGGCTGCAGTATTACAAGACTGCCTGTTTATCACCAGATAAACACGTAGA
>NW_010423911.1:59220-63703 GCF_000710305.1 Buceros rhinoceros silvestris | reverse complement strand
AAACATCGTAAGTGAGAACAGCAAAACCTGAAGGATCATGATCCAGCCCTACAATAAAGCAGTGACAGAGAGCAGGCTCATGTGAGAGCTCCGATGGGCTGCAGCATCCCTTTCGACCCCTCTGCCTCTCTATCTTCTTGCTTATGTGCATCCCAAGGCAACTCAGCCAAACAGTGCCTAGTGAAGAAAGGGGGTTTATTTGCCTCTCCTCGTATACGTAGTATCAACTGCTGTAACGTGGAATTGGGAATGAGGAACTGCGGCAGCTAGTGGCACCGCAGGAAAACCAAATGAGCTTTTCTCTAAAAGGACTGTGCTTCCATGACAGCATCGCACTTGCTTTGGAGAGGAAATAATGCTGCCACAGCAGTTCCACAGCATCCCTTGTATGCTCAATAGCTAAGGAAATGCAGAGGTTTGGGTCAGAGTGGGAGTGGAAAAGGGTTGTTACAGCAAAACCAGCATACAAGAGAAGTCAGCAAGGGAAAGGGGTAGCCTTAATCTTACCTTGGAAGAAAACAAAACCTACCCCACTCTCATATCTATAGGCCTCTCTTGCAATACTTTGCCCTCAACATCACTAATGGACGCTACTGGAGGATTTATAAAGGTGAATTAATAATATTCCCCATTTGTGTCTTAGACCTCTTGCACATTTGAAAGGGTCTGGTATTTTTACATTGTCTGAACGCTTTTCTTTTTCCATGCGGTGATAACGGTTAGAGGTAACTTATTTTCTGTGAGCATTGCCGCCAGTGGCTCACATATTATTCATCTGATACAGACAAAGTTCAGCTTGCAAACCTGACTAGATGGTGTAAAAACAAATTGTGTTGCCCCATCTCACCACTGTCCAGACCCATTGCCAAATTCCCCTCTGGTGAAGGATGTTAGGTGGGACTATAATATGGCTGGTGCTGCCCTGGGGTAACGTGCCCCAGCTGAGACAAGCGTTTTAAATACGTACGTAATTCTGTACGAATGGGAAACAGACACTCAGTAGTAATGCCCTTCTTACATTGCTGCCTGACACCATTGCTGTAGTTAATGTGTGTACTTTCTTTAGTAAGTGCGTGCTGCCTTTCTGCCAATCCATCAGCTTTTGGCTTCTCTCCACAGGAAGCAGGGAAGCTGCGTTCACCTATGCCATTACTGCTGCCGGGGTTGCGCATGCTGTCACAGCTGCCTGCAGCCAGGGCAACCTCAGCAATTGTGGCTGTGACCGAGAGAAACAGGGCTACTACAACCAGGAGGAGGGCTGGAAGTGGGGAGGCTGCTCTGCGGATATCAGATACGGCATTGAGTTCTCCCGGAGGTTTGTTGATGCCCGAGAAATCAAAAAGAATGCACGGAGGCTGATGAACTTGCACAACAATGAGGCTGGAAGAAAGGTATTCCAGAAAGGATGAGGGATGGGGGGAGGCTGGCTTGGTGGCAGAAGGCATCCCCTGAGAACTTATCCCCCTCTGCTGTTATCCCCCACCACATCAAGTTACCTGATGGAATCTAATGTTTACATTTTTTGCTGTTTCTTTTTATTCAGAGCTGGCCATGAATTATAGATGCTCCCCTAAATGTTTCAGCTTCTTAAGCCTTCTTTCCAGTCCCACTGATAACAGAGGGGACTTTGCTGGAGCTGTTTGGCATAACATTATTTGTTGCTGTTTCTTTTTATTCAGAGCTGGCCATGTATTATAGATGCTCCCCTAAATGTTTCAGGTTAAGCCTTCTTTCCAGTCCCACTGATAACAGAGGGGACTTTGCTGGAGCTGTTTGGCATAACATTAAATCTCTGCTTTTCATCTCCTCTGCAAAAATCTAGCAAGAGATGTTGGGGTTTGTGATGGGACAGGACTGAGTGTCTGCATTGATCAGCTCCAACAGCACTTGCAGATATTTGTTCAATCCAAACCCAAAACACTTCTTTGACCACAGCCCTAATGAAGTACACACTTCATAGCAAAGGCACAACTGGCTGTTTCTCACTGGTGGGCTACAAACGGCTGTGTAATTGTCACTTTGGAAGAAGCAGTAGTTTCATGTCTACAACCATGACTGAGTTGCTTGCAATGGAAAAATTAAACATCATGGAGTTATGCTGATTTATGTCTGAATAACAATCCTCAGAGCTCTCAAAGCTCACCCTTTAAAAAGTATAACAAGTCTTTCTGCCAAATACATGCCTACCACAGGAGAGATTTTACTGTATCCTTCAAAGTGTTTTCCCCCAGGTAAAAAACCAATCTTCTACCCTCCAGTGTTGTAGGAGACTCCAGTACATCACTCCTCCACACCTAACCCCCAAAGTTGGACAGAAATTTTCTCCTCTAAAACAGTGTGTGCTTTCAGTCCTACACTGAGCACTAGCTGCTGAGGTGGGCAAGGGCGGTTGAATTGGTGGTGTCAGAAGCAGTACAATTATCTTACTGCCTGTATTTTGCTTATTATCACTCAGTCCACGCAACAAAACCTCCTGCCTGTGCACTGAAACCGAAGGTGGTGTATGGGCAGTTATCCATTGGGATGAAAGTACTATATAAATTCAGTGTGGTGAAAGGGGCCAGTTATGGGGCGTAATCTAAAGAGCCAGAAGGAAAAGCAGTACAGATGGAAAAGGGGTACAGCCTTTTTTCCCCAAACTTGCTGCCGTGGGTCCATGGGTGTAAGAGTCTTGGAAGACCAGCAGCTTGGAAGACCAGCTCCAGGTCTGATCACTTCTCTTAGCCTGGGTGTTTCACCTCGGCACCATGCATTGTGTTTGGATGAAAAAAGAGATGGAATTCACAGTTTAAACTTGCAAGGGAGCATTTATTACTGCTAGATGCATTATCATCCCTGCTTAAACTGGCAACCCTCTGTGGCGGGCACCGTGCCACTCCCATGAAGATGCCGATGCACGTGCTGCTTTGAACATGTTAGTCTAGATGTGAAAGAGGGACAAAAGAGCAAAAGTGGATGCACAGACAGAGAGCTTTGAAGTCCCTGGCCCAAGGAGAGAAGGCGGCTCATTATCTGAGCCAGGCACTGATTCCAGGTTCCTCAGTTCTAAATATAGTCCAGCAACCGCTACACCACATTGCTGATTCTTATTAAGCAAATTATATTTTTACTTTTCATCAGAATGTCATGAGCAGAGGGACGTAAACAAACCAAAGAAGTGTGTGTTTTTACAGATATTTCTGGTAGCAGCATTCACGAAAATGCTTTTCTTTCAAACATTTCTAAAACCTGAATTTTTTTGCAAATGTTCTTGCAAAACCAAATTATAACACCCACTTCCACGCTTTTGAGAGGAATAAAAAGGCTTGTAAATACTGACAATACAGGTTGTTTCTTGGTTTTTTTTTTCCCCAATACACTTTTTTATAAATAGTATTTTGGAATTTACCCACTTTTTTTGTTGTTGACATTTTTCAATAGTTATTTATACCAAGGTATATTCATTGCAATCATTAATGCCTTGTACCACTTTCTAGAGCTAAGGATAACTGAAAGGATTTAGTGTAGTTTTTTGTTTTTGCTTTTGTTATTAAGTATAATCCATCAAATCCTGAAGAATGTGCTCATATATAAGATGCTTTGGAGGTCTTGTTTAGAAAAAATGTTGGTGTTAGGACATACATTCCCATGAAATGAATATGCGAAGTTGTACAGTATATAATACTTAGTGATTTTGGTTCATCTGAGATCATCTGCTATTTTTCTAAATTAGACATTCTGAATTTGAGACTGACTGAAACTTAAGGTTAGAAGAAAACTCCAGAAACTGGGATACGTTTTCTTTGTTTCTGGGTTGGACCTTTACAAGCACAGCCACAGAGTTTTGTCCAATTTCAATGGGAAACCGCAAGTCCCTTCTGAGAATCCAGGCTAACTTGAACTCTGACCTACATTCACATGAAATTTGGCAGTTTTGGGGGTCCTGGGTAAACCTGGATTAGATTGCGACCCTGACACCAGGCTCACAAAATCTGAAACCAGGAGATTTTGCTTATGTGTGGATGTCATTCTGAAATTCACCACACGGTCCTTATTCTCATTCAAGTCAAAAATATTTATGTCTGGACACTTGCTAAAGCAAGTGTCAGCAACACTGAACCTCCATCTTCCTCCTCTTCCCTTCCAAAAAGCTCACAACACAACCGGGAAAAGCTCATTCCTTGCTGAGTAACAGTCTGTCAGTGCCATCCTGCTGATCTGCAGGCGACTTGTCTTAAAATTTGAAAACAGTTTGGTGCCAAGCTTCCGGTTCATGACTGCTATTACAAAGAACCAAAGTAAGGCTATTTTTCCCTCATTGTGAATAGGGATAAAAGATAAGAAGGACACCACAGGTAATTAAGATTATTTTTTTACTTCTTTGTTGCTTCAGAAGTTCTCAAATAATTTTTTCAACCTTAGGAAATGCTAAGGCAAAAAAGGAAATAAATGCTTTTCTAGCTTTCTGCAGAGATTTCACACCACATTTACTATTTAAACACCC
>NW_010423911.1:45239-59102 GCF_000710305.1 Buceros rhinoceros silvestris | reverse complement strand
CCCCCCCCCCGCCCCCGCCATTTACATCTGTAATGGTAAGGCTCATCATGCTTATTCAGTCATACCAAATTAGGTTTCTGAGTTAGGTAAGAACAACAATACTTAACCAGTACATCTTCATTTTAGTCTTCTCTTCAAACCCCAGAGCCTCCTAAGACAGAAACATGAGGAAGAAAAGACGCTAAGAGCTCCCAACCCCACCTACAGGTATTTTCAACTTGTTCTGAAGTCAGTGGAAGGCCCTTGATGACCTCACCAGACCTCTACCAGGTGGCCAGAAGATCATTGCTAGAATCATTATCCAGGACTCTGACCACCAGTTTCACCCCCAGAGCAATTAGCTGGATGCCCCCTCATACCACTGCCTGGACTTTTTCACATGCAGGGGTAGGAATCTTGCCCGTTCTTCATCTCTCCCAGCACTTGTCCCAGACCCGCCTGGGAGTCAGAGGCATTTGTAACTATAGCAATGACTATAATGTTTTGCTGTCATAGGGATGTTCTCAAAAGCTGGCCTGCTGGTATTTCGCTGTTGTTAAAAATAGACTCCAGAGGATTTTCTCTTTGAGGAAAAAACAGCATGCTGTACAAATAATTGCACAAACTTTGTGAACAGATGAGGTAGGAAATAGTTCTGGGGGCTCTTTAACTTGAGGCTGGGGCTGAGATGCTCAAGACAACACTGATAAAGTACCTCCTTGTAAAAAATACGGTCTTTAGGCTTTTGAGGGAATTTGTGATGACTGTGGAAAGAATGATTCCACTAATTGCCCTGCATTGCATCCCCTAACGTCTCTGCATTGCCTTCCTAAGATTTGTTCCAGCCAATGGCTAGTTTGTGAAGTTTCTAACAAATTTCTAATGAATAGCTCCAGTGGCAAAATATTAAACCTGCCACCAGTGCCATTTGAAAGAAATAAATGCTTAGAGATCCCTGGTGACGTGGGACACTGCTGATGGAAGATGTGTGCTTTGTGGCAAACCAGCGCCATTCCGTGTAAAAGAGCGAAGTAGCCAACTTCACCATGGCCGCTGTGGTTCAGGATGGAAAGCACAAGTGTGGTAAACGAAAATGAGCCCCCAAAGAAAGACCAGTGCAACTCTGGTGCATATGTTACTGAAAGAATGGCTTGTCGCAAATCTGAATGATTACAGAGAGATCTGTGGGCAAAACTTTGATAGAGTAATGAAAAATTAAATACCAACAAAACCAAGTAAGCTTTGATGCTGTTTTATGAGACAGCTTTCTACCATGTATTTTTAGAAACATGTATCATTATTCTGGGATAAATGAACTTAGAAAGAGTAACATCTGGGAATGCATGCCATTAATCTTAACTTCTTGTTGAAAGCTTCAAAACAATGACCAGCTCTCATGGGAAATCTCAATTATAAAAATGGGGTTTTGTGTTTGTTTGTTTTTGAGAGGGGAATGCTAAAAGAACAAGCTGACAAATTGGTAGCAGATCACAGTTTTTACCAAAAAGAAGAAACTTTTCTGACAGTTTGTCCATCAATTAGACCCTTATGATAGACAACAACTGTGGTTATGCGGATAAAAAAGCTGGCCTATTTCTTTCCCTTCCAGAAACATACCCATCACACTGACTGCCAGCAACTCAGCCTGGTACCATCCCAATATTTACTCTTTTGTAATGTCGATGGGTTTTTCTTGAATGCCTGGAAGATGACAACATCTTATTTTACATCTGAAACAATAAGAGTGTCGGGACAGAAAAAATAATAATTCAGACTCTCTTCTGAAGAGATTATTCAGTTGCTTGGGACAACATTTCCATCTAAGCCGTGGCTCATCTCACAGCTCCTGGCACCACAGGACTGTGGTACTGGGAAGGGGTTTTTTTGCTGAAGTGCTTTGGCTGTAGAGCAGCTAATGAGGTGATTTGTTGGTCACCATTGATTGTATATATATATATACACACACACACACACACACACACACACACACACACACACACACACACACACACACACACACACGCACACAGCAACACAGGCATATATACAGTTTGTGTGTGTGCACATAATTACCGATATTTTTATGTATTTATATGTGTTGTCTGTGCCTAAAGTGTGTAAGAAAGTGTTAACTCACTTTGCCTCACATGAAACATTTAAATTAATAAGCTCATTTCTGCAAGATGCACAGCATGCCCTGTTTCAGTTGCAAATTGTCTTTGCTGCCACCTAAAAGGACCTAAATATTAGAAACGAAAGACTGTGGATGAAATGCTCTGGAGTTGCAGTGGAGGCTGAATCCCAGTTTCAAAACTGAAAGCAAACTAATTTTATGCTTTTATAAGCCTAAAATAGTCTTTAAAATGTGACTTTGTTTCCTAAGTCATTTCAGCGATTTAAAGAATGTGACTTTCCAGGTTTTACAGCCCTGAGTCCATCATTTGCTGAAAGTTTCTTTCTCTAATAGAGACAAACTATTTCACTGTACATCCCTTGTGAGAACACTCACGAAAGAGAAGTTTTCAATAGTTGCACTTCATGACATACTTCCCACTTGCCCACTTAAATTGATTTGCAGACAGATATGAATCCGACTTCAGAAAGTTTGGTGTTACAGCCTGGGAGAGTTAGAGGGATAACTAATGCTTATCCATATGTCCTGAATCTGCAAGCCTTGGCTCAAAATCTCCTGAGGATAGTTCTCCTGCTTCCAGTCCGGCTGGATTTACTAGCCTATTTTTTTCTTCCAGGAACACACCCTTAACATTAAGTGCCAGAAGCTACATCTGGTACTATCTTACTTTTTTGAACATTTTGCTTTAGAGGGGGGTGGTGGTGGTGTGGGGGGTTGGGGAATAGCCAAATATTTTAGGGCTTGCTAAATGGGTTTACTCTAGAAATGTGCATGCCCATGCATACCATGCAATGTATGCAAGAAAGATATCATCCACCTAGTAAATTATGACTGCACCCCCCCAAACCTGACAGGTCTATACTGCCTGACAGAATGAAACCAGCAATGAAATATTTTTAACCCTTTAAGATGACATGTAAAATTTTACTTCAAGGTTTAGAGCAAATTCCATAGACAAGACAATAAAGTACTGCAATCACACCTGGTTTGGGGATGACTTGAAGGGTTCTTCTTAAGATTTTTGCTTTTGGCAACATTTCACTGTAAAAATAAAATTGAGAAAGTTTTAATCAATTGCAGCAATTTACTGCTCAAACTTAGTGGCAATTTTCTCTTCTTCTAGAAGGCAGGGAAGAGGCACAGATGGGTTAGGCTCTATAGCCCATAGTAAGGCCTTTCATCTGACGAGCAGCAGGTCCCCAAATCCCAGACTTAATTTCTTGATAGCCAAGAGAACTTGGGTAAAGAGAGCAGTTGGGTTGTCTTCAGGTTTTTTTAATGCATTCGGTGGGGATACTATGGGAGAGGGTACCTTACCTAGGGAGGCAGATCAAGGACAGGAGGTAAATTGATATCTCTTAGCACTTCAGAGGGTCCCTAGCCTTGCTGAGCTCTGGCCAGTGCCAGGGACAAACCATCTTATGCTGTGGCTGGATATTGACCCGCTGCAAAGCAGAGGCTCCTTGCTCGCATTGGACTAAACAATAACAAAAATAAGAATGTGACAAGAAGTGAGCACAGTAATCCTGTTCCTCATCTCCCATCCCACAGAATATAAATACGGAACAGCCTCACAGAGGAGCAGAAATAAAAATATGTGGCTGAAGCACCTCCTGCTGGCTTCAGGTCTTCTCTTCACAGGACGGGGGACAACCTGAGGAGACATGGCATGATTTCGGGCTCTGTGATCGGCTATGAATAAAGAATATTTTCAGGACATTTGTATTAGAGGAGTGGCATTACACCCTACTAGTGCTAGTTACACCCCCTGGCTCTCCAAATTAAAAAACCAAAACCAAACCCAACCAATCCCAATTTTGTTTCACAGACGGGTACATGGGATCAGCATCTTGTCAGCAGTGGTGGATCCCGGGCTGCACAAGAGACCAAGGTTAGCCAGTGCTCACACATCATCTGCAAGCCATCAGCTCTTGTGCCTGCTGCCACACGGGTATCAAAGGGGAGGTAACACCTCGTCACCAAGATCCATCTCTTTTGGGGCTGTTATTACCCGACACAAAAGTTGATGGCTTTCATATTTGATGGGGGAAAATTCTTAAAGTCTTCTACTTCTTTGTGATACTGCAGTCAAAATATAATATGGATTTTGTTACATTCAACATCTGGTCCAAAAATGTGCATTTCCACTAAGAAAAACACAAACCAGAAAAGGCAAGCCAAAACAAACACACACAAAATGTTACTATTGTTTTTACATATTTTACCCAGATAGGATTTTTAATATGTACAGAAACCGTATCTGATGTTAGGCAGTTGGGTTTAGATATCAGAGTTGAAAAAATGAATTTCTTTTCACGTGTATTGTTTTTTTTCATTTCAGTCTTCACAAGTCTTTTACTACTTAACTGGCAGTGGACAACCCTCAAATTGCATTTTCAGTATATGATTTATATAGGTATAAAAATATGTGGGATAAGAAAATTTTAACATTATTATTTCACAATTCATTTAACAAAGTAGCAGTAGTTACAAAATTTTCCTTGGCAAGACCATGCTGGAGTGGGAGTGGGCCTGTATGTGGAAAAGGGACCTAAAGAATGTTCCTACAATTAGTCTGAGGCAGAACAGTCCAGTGATGGGAATTTGCTCTGGGAGGTAGATCTTGCTGTAAACCCTTCAAGATTAGATACGAGGCACTGACATATGAGAAATGAAACTGCTGAGAGAGTGGGTCATACGAGCTAATGATTTTCAGCCTTTAATCAGGCACCTAGTTTGGCATAGTGCATGAGATTTGAGTAAATAAGTACCTTTAAGGCTCAGGGTCAAAGCTTTGATGGGAATTTTGCTAAGGCAGACTGAGCTGGAGGGCCACTTGGGGAGAAAGGCACTGAGTTGCTCATCATTCACAGCATCGAGCGATCAGGATCAAATCCTGCCATCTTTGCCAGGTCCGGTGGCACCTTGCTGGCAAATGGAAGATGCTTGAGGTACCACGCAGACAGACATACCTCTGGGAAAGCTGGAGCGTGCTGGCTTGTCAGCAAAGAGAAATGTTCCACAGAATCTGGGTGGGAAAAGGGAAAAAAAATGTTGCTTAGAATCTGCTTAGTTTGGGCCTTGTATTCCCTGACCTTCAAGTTTTTGGGCACAATTTTATACCCACAGCTGACTGTGGGCACACAAATTATAGCGTTCAGGAATTTAACTACCTGATGATTGGGCCTGCACTCAGTGTTGTAACCCCAAGCATTCCACATTCATGAGAGAAGCCTCCAAAAAAATAAAAAAAAACCTGCGAGATTGGCTTTGGGATCATGAATTAATACTTTTTGAAACTTCTGCTTTTTTTGAGCCTGCGTGGCTTGCATTTGCAAGTCCTTCCACCATCATAAGCAATGAAATAATACAGCAGTGAAATCAGATTTCTGTATAGCAACACGACTCACAAAACTGGATCTTTAGAAAGACAACAACAGAGAAACCAAGACTGAGGATCAAACTGCTGGAGATTGTGCTACAGAGGGTGCCAGGCAGTGCTGTATATGAATGGCAGCATCTCCACCAAATAAATACACACACGCATCCATGTATAAATACACATATGCAAAGACATCCCCTAGGACACCAGAATGGGTGATATTTTTGTCCTTCAGGAACAATGACACTTTCTGTTGTATCAGGGAAGCACATCCATGACAGAGACGGAGGCTCCTCGGAACAGTGTCCAGTAGTGAGCTCACACGAGAATAAGGAGCCTCACAAACCTCATCTCCTCCCACTCTCTGAGCGAGTTACTGACTTGCTCTCTCAACCAAAAAACCAGACATCAGAAACAAGCACGGAACATGACAAAATCTTCGGGAGAAGAGGAACATGAATCAGGTGTGGCAGATCCATCCCACCCATGACGCTTTCCTGGAAGTCCTTCGGTCTTAGTGTTCTTCCGTGGAGGTGTAGAGCAGGTTGCCTCCGTCCACCTGTTGTAATGGATTTTGCTGCAGTTCTTGTGGCTGGAACTGCATGTTGAGCTGCAGGTGAGACAGCCATAGAAACAGGCCACTTGAAACAAAATGTATTTCAGCAATATCAAGCAAAACTTATAAACAATTTTATAGATATCCACATGCACATCTAAATAACAACAGATTATTTTAAGCCAGATTTGTGGAACAGGACTGGAATCTTGCTCGGGAGTCTTTGAAAAATTATGTCCTTCTGCACCAGTATGAAGGAGGGACAGAGGACACCCTGGAGCCTCCTGAAAGACCCCTGAGATTTTCGTAAGGCATTTCTCTATGTACTGCCGCTGAAATGCTGCCGCTGCAGCAGAAGGTGGCAAGTTTTCTCTTTTTTTTTCTGTAGGGAAGACGTGAAGGTGATACAGTTTATCAGCGGGCTTTGCAGTGTCCACAAAAAGTAGCTCATAACAGCCTTGCTGATCTTCCTTTTTAGAGTAGTTGCAGCTACAGAAACTTCCTCCCTAACCCCGTAAACCTTCCTGGAAAACATCTATTCTGCCTCTTGTAGGCTAACCTGACCTTGACCTGGGAAATTCCAGAAGGTCTAAGGTATTTTTAAATCGGATGCTCAGCTATCTTGTACTTGCTGCTGTATGTTGCCAAGGGAGAATCAAAACCAAATATTCTTTTCAATATTGAAACCCCAGAGATTTGGGTAAAAAACAAAGCATACAATTTAAGTGAAACTTGAACAACTCAGGAGGGTGCCCTCTATTTGCAGGGATAGCCAGATTTGTGCAGCTTTTATTTTAAGGCCGGTTTCTTAAGCAGTAAGCATTTTTTACTTCCCTTCTACTTCATTATGCCATTGTACTCAGATTTCGGCCCTTTTATCCTTTGCCCATTTCAGTCATGTTCTGGGATCTGCAACGAAACCACTACAGGAGATGGTCTGCAGCATCAGTAATGCTTTAAGACAAGCTCGGCAGCTCATGTTTCTTTGTTAGCATCCCATTGCAAAAGGGAAAGATCAGTTTGCTTTGTTCTTAGGCCTTGATTTTCATAAGCTAATGATGACTGCGGGTGTAATTGTGGTCAGGCTTAAGTGGTAGCGTGAGGGCAGAAAAAGAGGCACTTCCGCGAGGCCGTTTTCTCCTCCGCTGCGCACACAGAGTAGGAGGGCATCTGCTCGCACGGCGTACACCCGTGCCTGGAGAAGGAGGTACGAGCCAGCCCCTGGCATCTCAGCTGCAGCAGAGGTGAGAGGTTGGGCGTGTGAGCCCAAGTACCCCCAAGTTTTGGTCCCTTCTGGGGACCACCTGATGCTTGCTGGATTAAGCTCCTCTAGGCAAACCTAGCAATAGCAATAATAAATGCTCCCGTTTCTCTTTGGCTCATGGCTGAGCAGGACCCTTCAGTGGGTTTTATTTCCTTGAACGTGGCACAGTTGTTGTCCTGGTGCGAAAATGTATTTGTGGCAGAACATTTGCTTTAAAGTTGGGCTACATACTGCAAGGGGTGCTGCTTTTCAGGGGGATGATATGCTCTGTGGGTTGAATAGTTAATAGATGTGCTGGTATTACCACCGCTGGTATAGACAAAATTTTTAATTGTGGAGTGAACATGAATGCTTACTCAGCCGCACAGTGTATATTGTTCTGTGATATTAAAGCTGGTCAAATTTTTGTAAACTTTCTTTGAACATTACATAAAGCAATTAGCCTTAATTATTAGTCTTAAATATTCTGAATCTTACAACACTTTAATTTTTTTTTTTCCAAAATGAAAATGGTTGGAAAATTCTTTTTAAGGCACCGGAGTCCCATGAATTACTTTGGCTCTGAAGACATGTCTTCTGAAATTTAAGTAAATATTCTCCAATATTTGAAAACAGAGTGCAAATGTTTTCTAACAAAATGACAAAACACTGTGTTTCAGAACAGGCGCCTTGTAAAACAAAATGTGTTACGAGTATTTTGCTGGGAGATGAGAAGGTTTATAAGCATGCATTCAAAAAATTTGGGCCAGCAGTAATGAACAGGAACTAAACAGAGATTTAGGCAAGCTTGCAATATAATTTTCCTGCAGTAACAATATGCAAATGTCTGTACACATAGGTTCTCGAAGAGAGAATGAAATTGGAATGCAAGTGTCACGGAGTTTCAGGTTCCTGTACAACTAAGACCTGCTGGACCACACTTCCTAAATTCAGAGAGATTGGATATATTTTGAAAGAGAAATACAATGCTGCAGTACAAGTGGAGGTTGTACGAGCCAGTAGACTAAGACAGCCAACCTTCTTGAAGATAAAGCAGATTAAGAGTTATCAGAAACCCATGGAAACAGATTTAGTGTATATTGAAAAGTCACCCAACTACTGTGAGGAAGATGCTTCCACAGGGAGCGTTGGTACCCAGGGACGACTCTGCAACCGTACATCTCCCAATGCTGATGGGTGTGACATGATGTGCTGTGGAAGAGGGTACAACACACACCAGTACACCAAGGTGTGGCAGTGTAATTGCAAATTCCACTGGTGCTGCTTTGTGAAGTGCAACACGTGTAGCGAGCGGACAGAGGTGTTCACCTGCAAATAATGGCATCGTGTGCAAATGAACAGAGAAAATCACTGCGAGTGAAGACAGTGGAGTACAACAAATGATGACAGCATCATTTTGCACATCTAATCTTCCTTGGGAATAGAACCGCAACTGACACCGCAACAACCACTCCCTTCCTACTACTTAGACTTCTATGGATGGTGCATTTTAGCTGGCTGGCTGTTGTAACTGCTTTGGAAACAAGGGCAACAGGATTAAGGTGACGTTGACAACCACATGAAACTTCCTCTCTCTTTTGCTGTTTTGTTTTGTTTTGTTTTGTTTTGGGGTTTTTTGGGGGTTTTTTTTGGTTTTTTCTTTTTTTTTTTTAACTGCAATCTGGGTGTTGTAGATTTCTCCTAGTAAGTGTTCTAAGTTATACACATCAGAGAAGCTGATTGCATTGCAGCTCCCATGAAATTTAAAAGAGAAAGACACTTTCTCCTCTTTTACAACAACAAAACCACCAAGCCCT
Organism: Buceros rhinoceros silvestris; assembly: GCF_000710305.1. NCBI lineage: Eukaryota > Metazoa > Chordata > Aves > Bucerotiformes > Bucerotidae > Buceros > Buceros rhinoceros. The sequence goes on along the minus strand of NW_010423911.1, from coordinate 49,991 downwards.
GTGTGCATAAATACTTTTTTCTAAGGAAATGAAATCTTCACTGACTAGAACACAGCAGTCTTACTGCAAAAGTCTAAATTTCTAAGAAAGCAGGTAAAGAGAAAACAACTGGTAGGGATACAAAATCTATGGTGGAAAAACTCTACTATCAGTTTGGAAAAAATAACGTTCACAAAATTACATCAGCTGCCAGTGACACTGGAACTCTTTGAACGAACATTAAAAATAATTATTTATGTTTTTAATAGTATAAAAAAATTCTAAGCACTAACGGGTAGCTATGTCTTAATTGTGTACTAAATGTAAACTTATTGGAACTCTGACTTTATAATTTTTGTATTTGGTTCTCCCCAAGTTCTTCAGTGCTACTGATCTGTTGTCACTCCACTATTAGAGAGTTGCTGTAGGCCTTAAGCTATTACCAGAACTGAGCAAAAAAGATCATGCGAAACTGTGGTTACGAATGCTTGATAAAGACTTTTCCTGCTTGCCTCTCGAATAAGAATGACTCTTTCTAGACTCAGGCCTGAGGCATGGAGCACCTGCTCTCAGCTCCTCATAAGGAGTTTTAGGATACAAAGACATGTTTCGACAAATATCAAAGGTTTTGCTTTGCCATCAAACGCACCATCAGGATCTTCCAAGCATTGCATTTTGCCTTTAACAGTTGAAAGTTAATATTACCAATAGTTTAAAACAACTTATGCTCAGTATGAACTGAGGATCTAATAAAAAATATGGTAGCTGAGCTCTAGGTTGTTGTAACCTGTGAGCTGTGGTGGCTTCATGAGCATAAGAAAGCTAAGATTTGGGTTAGTTTGTTGTTATTCTAAGGTTGGCAATAATGTACCCCCTGGTAAATACGTGACTGTTAAGAAAGAAGCTGACTTTTTACACCAGCACTCAATTAATATCCACACACCTTTCCCTATGAGCGATTTAAAACCAAATCCTCAGATATTTTACTACTGTAAATGCTAGTCTTTTTAACTTCAAGAGACAGACATGCCCACTTACAACAAAGCACATTTAATCACACAAATGTTTGCTTGTAGCAAAGATCTCTACCTGATTTTCTTAAAACTTGGATTAAAAATTTCCGAATGTCTGCATATCTGCATTTCTAGCTTTTGTTTCATTTTATTACTTTTACTGAGGAGCTACGCAGCCATAAGCCCTCCCCACCTGACACAGTAGCACCTGCCACACCACACAAGTGCTCTTGGGGCAAGAGGCTGGTGGAGCTACAGCTCTGACAACTCCCATGCTGGATATGTGAACGAGCCAGGATTACCTCCGTAATTTATGCACCTGTATTATCAAAACTAATCACTTGGGGACCTTCATTCAAACACTCACGAGGATGCGCCTTTCTGACCCCAAGCACTTACTCCCCCTCTGGAGACCAGACCTCTTTGATGAGTCTCCCATGGAGCAATCCAAAATTGAAGAGCTCATTTTTTTTCATTGTTGCTGTTGGTTGCTAACCACCAGCCTTGCCGTGAACGAGTGCAACTTCACAGAAGTCAATAGGGACCCCACAAATGCTAGAGTCACTCCATATAATTTAAAGTCCCTTTGATTCATGGGTATTGTTGTTGAATAATAGTGATATACTGTACTTTCACTACATTCTTGACAGGAGGCAAATAAAGCTCCACAGCACAGTAATGCACAGTCTTATGGTACTAGATACTGTAAATATATTAGAATAGTATTTGTTAATTACAATTGAGGAAGCCAATTAAGTTATATTATTGTATATCATTTAAATGTCTATAGAGTATTTTAAATTATTGTGAACTACACTGCGTTAAAAAAGAAAAAGAAAGTTATATATTATAACACCAACCACTCTGAAAAGTGGACCAAAGTGACACTTTCTCTCTTTTTTTTTTACATACCCCTATTTCAAATAGCTATTGTAACACCACATATCGATTAGCTGTCTAGAATACAACATTTCGGAGCATCCTATCAAAGTTTTGCTCATGTGGAGCGCCGCATTTGGAAATGTACTGCATGGCACAAACAGGGGCTGACCATGGGAGTGTACGGACTTGGAACTATGTCCCAAGCAAAAGCAGTTTTGATCAGAAATCAGATCACAATTACCACTAATGTACAGAAACATCCCCCCCAAATGGTGACATTTTAATGAAGGTGTCTATGAACACAAGTGGATTACACACAATTTTTATTTTAAGAAATGTAGTTTGATATCAAAGAACTGTGACAATAGAGATTTGAATGTGACCAGGAACACAACGTGGTTTAACAACACCTTAGCCATGACAATGTTATTAAAGAATTTAAGAGCAAAGATCAATTTGTTTACTATGTTACTGTCTTAAGCAGAAAACAAAAGATTAAATGTGTTTCCATTAAAACTTAATTCCCTCCCCCTTCTAGTTCCCTTTCTTTTTGTTTGTTATTTATTTGGAAAGAAGAAAGAAGGCAACAAGGCCTTATGCAAAGGCCACCTGTGTACAGGCTTCTCTGGATGAGAAATGATAGGCAGATTCCAAGTCCAAAGCAGTTTTCGTGTTTCATCAGAAACAATAACAAAAGTGCCCCTCTTTGATATCACAGTCCAAAGTCACCTGTACCCAGACCAGTGGTACAGAGAAACTGGCACAAGCACTGACCTTGCTGCTACCAGAGACTTTGGTTGACTCAAATGGGAAGGTGGTAAATGGTTTGTGACAGAAATGTGGCATCTGGTTCCAAAACGGTTCTTGACCATGGACCTCGTGTGACAGGTTAGCAAACAGAGAGGAGTAAGAGGCATAGAGGAGAGGCTTAAAGGCCCCGACTTCAGCACTCGCGCATGCTCCAGCTTATTCAAGCAAGTTGCGGACACATCTGAAACCCCTACCTTGATCTGGATCTCAAAGATTTTACAGTTTTTACCTTGGTCAGAATAGTAGCAACCTCCTTGATACTGAGAATAGCGTCTTCCTATTCAAATTTCCTAAAGAAAATGTACAACCTTTGTTGTATTTGCCCCTTGGAAAAGGTATTCAGCTATAGATAAAGGTATAGCCAAATTCCACATGAACTAAGTCCAAAATAACTTCATTAAAATGAACTGAGTTGCCCTAGGTTTATAGCAGCATAAGTATGCACAGCATTTTGCCCATGGATGCCAAAGAAAACACTGTACCTTCTTTCTAATTACATCATGGGAAACTGGTTAATAGAGCTGCAGGAAGTTTTTACAGCAAATGGCAATATTACATTAATTACTACAATGACACCTGAAAAGTAGATGAAACTCATCAAAAGGTTTGCAAACCTTTTAATAAATCTAAAGCATGTTGTGAATAGGTCACTGAAAGATTCAAACATATTTCCATGGATTTCGCAGTTTAAGGTTAAAACCCCAAAGTAATACTGAATATAACAAATCAAGACCTCCACTTATACCAGCTTTCCCATGCAAATAACTTGATATGCCTTTCACTATTGAAGACACAATTGGCGTTCAACAGAAAACGCTTTCTATAAAGCTACAGACAATTTGTATTCATAGCAATTTTCATAACTGGACAGAATGACGGCACGTTTCCTTTCCATTCCTTCAGAGCTTTTGTTGCAATGACAGTTCCCACAGCGAAGGCAGTGGAGTAAAGACCCAACATTCTTCTCTGCGAGTGAAGGCCACAATGACATGTGGGATGTACGCAACGGAAATAAACACTGGGATATACATACTTAGACTAATGTCTAAGGGAAAAAACCATCAAAGTTGGAAAGGCTGGGGAAGTTGTAAGCAAATTCAGTTTGTGATACTGATACTGTAAGAAACCTCCTGCACGCAAAACAAACCTCGTTGTCGGCTGAATTTCACCCACAAACTTTTCCCCCTTGAATCCAGAGTCCTCATCCACATCTCTGCACGTTCAGACTGTTTCATTGGAGAACAAGCACTCCCAAAGGCTGGCAAATATTTTCCTTTTGGTGTTTTAGCAGCTATTAGGAAAGTGTAGGGGATAATTTTCTCTCAGGGGACACACAGCTGCACATTCAAAATTTGCATCTAATTTTTTATATTAAGATCTAGGGTTTTTTTCCCCCTGCACATTTCTGCAGTGCAGACATACGTGCTTTAAAGGATTTGTTTGGTGAAGAATAAAGATGGCAGTTTTCACATACTACATGGCGGTGGTTTGTAGTGTGTTCCACAGAGCGCTCTAAATTCAAAACCTTTAGCCACGCTGTTCTTACCGAAAGACATACACTAAATATTACTTGTTTGGAGACCCTGGTGTGATTCAACTTTTTAGGATGGTTCCTTTCATAAGTTGTTACTAAAAAAAATGGGAATAATAGTCTACTTTGGTTCATGTCCTCTTAGTCTCACTGTAAACAGACCATAAGATCAATAAGGAACCAGCTTAATGACATTTCGACTTGTGCATAGGTATAAAAATGATCAAGCTATTTGTTTCATCGGTGATACCAAACAAATGGCACCACACCAGACACTGCAAATGTTCGCATCGAAAGCCAGCTGTATGATTAGCTTCTGCCTTCATTTGCTGAGCAATTTAGGAGAAAACCAGCATTTTAGACCCCATACAACTAAAAGGAATTCCAAAGGAGATTACAAGATTTTGATCTTATTGTTTAATTCCTGTGGCTGAGAATGAAAAGGAGCATTCCCTCAATCTTTGGGTAAAGGGAAACCTAAAGGCATTCTGAAGACTGTTCTCACCACTCAACTTAAAAGACTAAAAGACAGGCCAA
>NW_010423911.1:37517-45045 GCF_000710305.1 Buceros rhinoceros silvestris | reverse complement strand
GGGAAAGAAAACTTGCTCCAGGGGAGGCATTAGTTCAGCTCTGACAGACCCTCTCCTCCTCCTCAACTGGAGAAAAACCCCAGGGAGACATGCTGGACAATTTATCTGCTGAAATTAAACACCAGAAATTGTGTCGTGTGAATGAACTCCCATTTCCCCTCTACCATTTGCCTCAGCTGCTCTTGGGCACTAATTATATTTTTCTTAGGTATTTTTTTAACTTCAAGCTTTATTATTTTATGTGTTGTGGAATCGATACTCTATTATGTCAGTGAAACTGCCTTTGATTTTCCTTTTTACTGCCACCCAGTTCTTGTCTCTTCCAACCAATCTCCGACTTGCAATTTCATGCACGAACTCTTTCCGAAACTGCCTTTGATTTTCCTTTTTACTGCCACCCAGTTCTTGTCTCTTCCAACCAATCTCCGACTTGCAATTTCATGCACGAAATCTTTCCCTGCAGAAGTGATTTCAAAGAGAATTGTAAAAGCCAGACCATTATCCAGTGATTTGATGAAGCAGTTTGCTACAAAGCAGCTTGTTTATGATTTTTACTTCCTCTTAACATATGTGCTGTGAAGAGAACTTTAATCCAAGGAGTGAATGTTTCATAGTACTATGATACTGGTTGTGGAGGATCATGATGGGTATGTATTGCAGCACTCTCCTGGTTATTTCGTCAGAGAGCATCCAGGCTACTACTGTTCCTGATCACACCAGGCTATGCCGAAAGGCTCCTCCGGCAGCTGCATCCCGATGACCTGCATGGATTGTACCCTGCCATTGGAACTGAGTTCAGCCTACGGGTTAGCTTTGTTAAAAAGTGAAATTTAACATCACGTGTTTTCAGTAGTGGTAGCCATCACACAGAATACGGTTACTTGTCTTAACAGCTTTCTGAGGAAAGTATTATATCCTTTAAAGACAAAGGAATATGTACATAGCAGCACTAAAGACAATTAGCTTACACAGAAAGAGGAAAAAAAGGTACTCCTCAAATCGCATCATATATCCCAAACAAAAAGCCTAAAATGAACACACGTATCACGGTATGATATGTGTGTTCATTTTAGGCTTTTTTTACATGTATATGTACATATACTTTAAAAAACACATATGTATTGTGTGTGCGTATTCGAAAAATACCCACTGCAGATACTCAGAGCAGTTTCTCTAAGATTCTTCTTGAATTTTTTGCTTTTTGATGGGAGTGGGTTTTGTGGCCTCTTACTGAAATACAGGGACATAGATTTTCCAAATGTCCTTCCAGATGTACTGTATCACCAGCACCGTAACAACACCTGATGATGCTCCTTCCTTTCATTTGTAGGTCTTTTTTTGTTTGCTGGTTTCAAAGAAAAGCTCATTCTGTAGTTGGTGAAAGTGGAGATGTGTGAAACCTCCCCCTTCCACCTACTCAGGAAGAGGAGACAGCCTAATTTAGTTCTAAATCACATGCCAAAGGCCCTGGCAAAAGTCAAGAGTTAGGGCTACAACTCCGACACCCTGGTTTTCAGCCTGCGCCTCTGACCACCGGCCCTACCCGTCACAGTCACTGCAATGCAACGGAGCGCCGGTTGTGATGAATATACATTTATTGGCAAGCACCTCACAACCCTTCTTCCTTATCTCTTTCTTTAAAAGATAAGCTACTTAATATTTGCCTGTGGCTGGTATCAGCAAATGTGTCATGATATGCACTTACTTTGCACCCGTGCTAGCCTTCTGAGCAGATGCAGGCACTTTCCGTCAGAAAACCATCACTGGTATGCTCTGTCCGTACATTTACAGTAATGAGTCAGATAAACGCTTTCTGTTTCTGAAAGGCTAGAAGCAATGCAGCAGGACAGGTTTGTCCACCCACTGCATTTTGTTCCAGCAATTCTGGCACAGAGCTGCATCTGGGATCAAATAGTCTTAGGAAGCCAACATGCCGAGCTCGAACAGTAGGCTAATGTAAATATATAATGGCGTGGGAAAAAGTCTTTTGTTTGTTAATATTAGGTGATACAGAATATCTGTTGTTCAGGACAAGGAACCAGAGAGTTGGATGATGTTCAGCAATGAACGGTTGTCTTTTTTGGGTTTTTTGGGTTTTGGGTTTTTTTTGGTGCATAAGTTGCTTTTGTCTCTGCGCATTTGTGTGTATGCATGCAGGGGGACTTGGGAAGCACTGAACTAAGTCAATGTGTAAATAAACTTTAAATTTCATGGGCAAAAGGGGGGAAAACAAAGCATTTAGTGGCAAACTAAGCAAGAAATACCTGGAGATGGGTCGCAGCAGCATGGTAAGAAAATACGTGCCTTGGAAGTTTCAGCTGACTACCTAATCCAAACCACTCCTGGAGGAAGGAGAAGGAATGAGGAAGTCAGTTTGCGGTCACCAGCTTCTCTGCCTGTGATATCCAGTACATAACTACTACAGGGCTACGGTTCAGCCAGCTTTTGACAAATGAACTACCAAGAGTTTTCTCTGCATGTTTTCTATTCAAGTGTGTTTAGTCATAAATACTTGGTTCTAATGGCATTTTCTTAGTCAAACAGAGCCACTCCTAAGCAGTAATAATACATCTTACTCTTGGTATAAGCCTAAGCCTCTGAACAAGATTCTTTCATGCTGGGTGAAGGTCTTTTTACAGAATTGAATATCCTGGATTTTTTTCACCCACATGGATTTTGAGTGATTTAAACCCTAGCACTCTTCCTCTCCAAACCCTTTGCAACAGTCCCTATATTCTGTACTGAAAAGTTTCCATGAAACAGAAATAATCCCTGTGATATTCAATAAAATAATCAAATTAATTTTATAAAAGGAAAAAGTAATAGCAAAAGGACAGAGGCACCAGGTGAGAACACCAAATTCCCTTCTTCGCAAGGACTTTACTTGTACTCAGCTTCTTTACTCTTCAGGTTCATAAACCAGAAACTCCTGAGTGTGTGCGATGGTCCCATTAGCTCATCTAGAGGTGTTCCCATTTTGGAGGTACCTGTAAACACCAACTTCAATCCCAAAGATCTGAAGCAGGAAGCCATGAGCCATAAATACTCCCTGGTGGTGCTACCATATGATTTGACTGAATTTGCAAACCTAATATTAAAATGGTGTTGTTTATTTTGAATTGGTGAATATTTTTCAAAATACATTACTTTTTAAAATGAGGGGCAGTACTCATTTTCATTCAACACATTTTTAAAAGCACATAATAAGAGGTCACGCCCCTTTGGTGATGATTTCTTGATGTGGAAATTAAGATCTAATAAGTCAAATGCCCTCTACTAGTATTTGAATCATTTTTGTAGACTTTGACTCTGTATGAGCAACTCATGTTTATGTAAAACACATTTATTGAAAGTACCAGCACTGACGATTTTTGTTTTAAGGTATTCTTGAAATTTTATCTCCACAACTACCCACCAACAAAGAGAAAAAATAAGAATCTATTTTTTTTAAAAAAACAGCCAAATGGATGCTTTTCCAAGGACCTCCATTTGCTTACCTCCAAAAACAGCACCCTCAGTTTTCTGTGTTAAACCTTTTGGATTCAAGAGATGCCTCTTTTCCCTAGATGGGTTCACTTGAGCTTCTTTCTCCACTTCAGCTTTTTAGTTAGCTACACTCCCTCACAATCTGATGCCTGTTCAAAAGTCGCTACTCAAGCTGAGACAGATCCAAAACTTACTTGTAGAGGGTTCTGGCCACAGTCCCAAAAGCCTTTCTGCTGGCACTTCAGAGCAGTGGAGTGTTTGCCTGCTCCCATCATCTCCAGCTGAAAGAGGAGGCAACCGAGCTTACCCTTCAACCGCGGATGTCTGCAAGGTAAGATGTGTCAATTTAAGGACCAATAAACCAAATCAGACCCTGCTCAAGCTCCTGACCTGAAACTTGTCAAAGGGCACAGTTTCCACGAAATTCAGCTCTTACTCTACATCCAGCAGAGCCAGGCTAGAGGGTGACGTGACCTACATAAGAGGGTTTTCTATGTCCAGCTTCAAAAGTGATTAAATTCCTCTGACTCTGACTTGTGGACACCTCGTCCTAAATATCCCATTTCAGTTCTGAAAGTTTTTAAACACTTTTGTTTAAAAGCTTTGTGTTGAGCGTAATTCCCACGTTTTGCTACTTTTCAATAAACCAGCTATGGAAAAATAGATCTCTCAACAAGGGATTTTCAGAATTAGTCTCAAAATGATAATGTAGCTCACACACGCAAAAGAAGCACCAGAAAGAAAAAAAAATCATAAAATCAGTCACACGAAGCTTAAAAAATTGAAATTACTGAAAAGATAGTCTGTGCAGAACGGTGATGTTAGCACAGATTCTACTTGGTGTATAATTGCAACACTTACGAGGCTGGCAGGGTTGCACACGTTCACCCGTTCTATACCAAATTCACACACTTACCTTGGTAAGAAAAAACCCCAAACCTGTGAGAGACCTTTGCGAAAAATTTTACTGGGTGAAAAAATAGAGGTTATTCAGGATGAACCTCTCAAACGGATCATTAAGATGGGGCTCTAGCAAGTAAGAAAACTTTTTAGAGTAGGCTTCCTCAATGTCTTCATAGTTATTTAATTTCAACTATATATTTTAACACATTTAAGCTAAAAGCTCAAAAAAAAAAAAAGGAGGGGGGTGGGGAAGAAACAAGAAACAAAAAGATTTCACAACTATCACAATGAAATAAGTTGGCTTGTCCAAATCAGACCCTGTCCAAGAAATCCCAGAAAAAATCCCAGAACTTTTTGTGCTCCCTTGGAAGGAGAATGCTTTTCAATTTTTTTTTTTTTTTTTTGGTGTGTGTGTGTTTGTGATGGGAAAACCATTTTACTCCTGTTTTAAGGAGTATGTTATCTTTTTGGAATATTTCTTTTCAAATAAAGCCCATAATCTTTCTCCCCCTCCTAGAGGTAAAAAGACCTCCTTTGGTAAAAAGACTGACCATGTGACAGTGGTGAGGTTTCATACTTCGGTTGCAAAAGAAGACAGTTCCTTCTTTTTCTGCACTCTAAGTCTTCTCAGATACCTACTATATGAGATGTCACTCTTCCAAGTTCAGACACCCCAAACAAACAAAGCTGGGATATACCATCATCTTCATCTTAGATCATCACATATAAAGTCAAAAAGTTGTTAAGAGTATTTTTTAAAGGTAGTGGGAATGTAAAGAAAATTTCAAGAAATCCACAGAAAACAACATTTAAATAGTAGAAGCCTAACATTAAAACAAAGCCAGGCTGTCATATTCTCTCACAGTTTTAAAATAAACACAAATCATTAAATAAAAGCTTACTGGCCAGACTTGAGATCTCATTTGTGAAATACTGCCCAACAGCTAGATAGCTTTCCCTTTTCCTTCATTCAGAACACCCCGGTAGAACTCGATCCTGAGGTCAGGTGTAGCAGAGGACGCTTCAGGGAGACCAAGTCAAATCTGGGAAGCCAGGAAGCACACAGAGGTGTGGCAATGCACAGGTTAGCGGGGCTTTTTCAACAGCTCTACCATAGGCAATTTACGGCTAGAGTTATCTTCAGCCATGAAAAGTGCTCAACTTCTCCACACCATCAAGTGGTGAATACGTTTGCATCTGCTGGGGGAGAAGAGGGCAGACGGCAAGACTCCAAGTCTTGATTTTGAAAGCTACAGGCAAACTGCTGGGAAACCAGTGCTCTGGCATCGGTGCAGTCATTTGTGCTTATTGCGGCACCAGCTCAGGAGAACACTCGGTGGACAACGATGGAGAAATTGCTCGACAGAGAAGTGAGATGCTGCTGGTGCTAAAGCACAGAGCTCTTCTCAAGTGACACTGCAGCCCTGTTGCAATGCTAACAGCTCCCTGCTGCATCCCACAGTATTTAGCCTCTATTATTTGGAAAATCTTGGGTCATATTTGCTTTCTTGGTGCTTTCCCAAAAGTTGGCAGCAAGTGTCTTTTCAAGACCAGTGACAAATCAGTGCAAACTAAACATGCTGTCATGAGAGTATGTTGCTACACATCTTCAGCACAGGTTGCAGAGTCACTCCAAGTGTGGATGAGGTAAACAAACAAACGACCCCCCCCGCAGCTGATAAAGCAAATATGCCACTCGTGTCGTTTTGGTAGTGGCATGTATCAGGAAATCAAAGGCAAGGGGAACCCCATCTGCTCAGGGGACCAGGCTGGGATTGTTGCCCTTGGGAGGCTGCCCTGCTGCCAGCAAACAGCAAACAGTGTGGACTGATGAGCCAGAGGGGCATAAGGCCAGGTTTCAGCACACCTTCAGAAGCTCACGTTTGCATACTCAGGGCATGAATAAAGGTGAAATTTTCCAAACTATTTCAATGTAAATACAGAGACGTCTATGGCTAACCAGCATGGCAGTTTGACTGGGATGACTGCCAAGGAACAAATTTAACGCAGTGTATTTCATTTACTCCTAAACAATGGGAAATGGCACTCTCTTGCTGTTCAAATGGCATACCCACCGCTGCCTACGTGTCTGCCCACAGGTGCTATGCGGTACGAGCACTTACTGTCTGTTAATACAAATTTGTTCACTTGTATTTGCTTCCCTCTTCCAGCCCGGCTGCTCAGCCTATCAAAGGTCCCAAGCTAAACAAGTACAAACACTGCCCGCAAAGTGTGTAGGCAGCAATTAGAGCTCGCTGAGGTAGGGTGCAGTGTTTTAATCGCACTGGCTGGTGGCCAAGGAGCTGTAGAAGTGAACTGTGCTCCCTCAGCCGTGGAGGAGGAAGGAGGAATTCCCTCAATGCCTCTAACGCGTTGCTATCGACAGCACTCCTTCATTTTAGAGCTGTGCCCTTGTCTACATGTTTCTACCTGCCTGGGGATATTCACGTGCGTATTCTTAAAATTTGCCTTCACCACAACTATTCTTGCAACCATATTAAATAGTAGTAATAGTCCCATTTCCCCCCGACAATTATTTGTGATTAGCAATCAAGCTTCTATTGAAGTGAATTTATCACCTTATTTCAGCAAATGCCGACATCTTTTTGTTGATTTTGCGGTATTCAGGAAAATCCAGTGCCAAAAAAACCCCATAGAAAATATTTTGCTATTACACAAAATTGGGGGAAAAAAGTCATTTTAAGACATAAAACTAAGACATTTTATCAGTTTACAGGCTTAAAAATGAGCGTGCACAGAAACAGTTTGCCGAATTTTAATGTAAACGTTTCTTACCTTATGGAACAAAGCTCCAGTATAGAAATGATGACGGGTAGAAAAAAAGCCTGTTAATTCCATGAGTTCTTCTTTCTAGTATTTTCTTCAGTTATTAAGTGCGTACATTACAATAAAGAGATAGATTCAGCTCATGTAGATTTTCCTTTGGATGTAAATGTGGAAAAACATACAAATAATCACAGGGTTCACGGCAGTGCTCCCAAACTTTCAGCTTTCTGTTCGCTATTCCGTGCTGTGAAATAACTAGAAGTGCATCCTGGATATTAGCATACAAACAGGATGCATAATTCAGTATAAACTGAATTGTTTATAAACATAAAAAATTATTTATAGTGCACTC
>NW_010423911.1:36965-37372 GCF_000710305.1 Buceros rhinoceros silvestris | reverse complement strand
CACCCCCCCCCCCCCCCCCCCCCCCCCCCCATGGAAACAAAGTAATTGCCTTACCATTAGGACGCAATTTCTCTGTGCAGTGAGGGAGAATGGCAATTTATCCGCATCTGGGTGGTTTCACGTTACTGTTTGCGGTCACAGATCTCCCCTCCAAAGCATCTTTTGGATCTGAAATTAGTTTTGATTGCTGAAGAAAAGCTTAGATCAATTTGGGAGAGAGAAAATTTGTAACAGAAGAGCACATGTGAAAACACTGCAATTACTGCACAGGAGTGATGCAGAATATTCAGCAATGGGGGTTCAAAGACAAACTGAGGAATTTTAAGCCCAGTTGAAGGTCACTGTAGGCCAGCGCAGGCCAGTGATTCCATCTTGCTGTTGCTGATGGTCAATTATTGCTGTCATCG
>NW_010423911.1:10059-36852 GCF_000710305.1 Buceros rhinoceros silvestris | reverse complement strand
TCATCGGCTTGCTGCTTGGCAGCCTAAATGAAACAGTATTGATTGCAGATTCAAAAGGTAAAAAAATCAGAATGAAGAGACATCCCTGTTTATAATCCTTCTAGTAAGGTCAAGGATTGAACAGACAAGAGAAATTATTTTGCTTTTTAAAGAAAACAGTATATACAGTAGCAGTATTTAAAGGTAAACAGAGCTTTATCAGAAGAATATAGGGGCAGAGTTTCTAAAGGACAGCTACACCTGCATGTAGAGATAGACATCTACCGAGATTTGTTTTATGTATAAGTGAGAATGTAAGGAATTAAGATCACCGCTTTCCATCTTGCACTTGAAATGGAGGCTATGATACAAAGAAACATATTCTTAGCCCTAATGGCGTTAATGACAAGATGATCACACTTTGGCGATAACAGCTTCCTACTTGGTCATCCTGCGTAACAAGAGCCCTTTAAAAGAGTTAACAGAAAATGGATGAAAAGCCATCACAGCATCATACCAGACTGTATTAAGGCATGGCTTGAATTACTCCTGTATGTTTTAACACAAGAAAACATAATAAAACTCTCAGCTGAAGATATCAGTCCTCTCAAACAAGATGTGTAAGGATGAGCTGACAGAATCCTTGTAATTGTTCTGAAAGGCTCATACTGAGGCTAATTTTGCAATACTACTGCAGGCAAAACTCCCAGAGATGTCAAGTCACGAAATCAACACAAAAAGATCGTACATAGGAAGTCCTCCTACTGCATGAATGGAGTTTATTCCCCAGCTAGATTTCCTACGAACTGACCCGCGTTCTGTCTCATTAAAAAGTGCTCCTGAATTCATAACGCAAGATTCCTTTGTGCAATCTGTCCTAATAACAGTGAAAACAGAATGACTTCTGTATTTCTGACAGAGGCTCTTTCTCAGAAGGGCTAAAAAAGAGGCTTCTTTCTCCTTGCAGATGGAAATGCAGCAAAGTACTTTGGGAGCCTTTAGGATAAAAAAAACCTGCTTGAGTAAACACAGGGTATAATTATAATCATCTGTCATCTCTGTGAATCCATACATTTTATATTCCACTTAAAACAGGAAAAAAAAACGAAAACCAACCCTCGGTGGGATGCCTTCCAGCAAACCAATTTAGCTAATGAGAGTGAATATCAATGACTGTTGGCTAATCAGAATGGTATTAGCATAGATTTTACTTAATGAGGACATATTTGCCTGGTGCCAGAAGCAAAATGGTACTGAGTTAGAGTGCAAAATGCAAAGGATGGGTAAGTCTCATCTGGAAGAAAAAATAACAGAGCAAATAAACAGAAATGTATCTGAGGTCACTGTTGTACTAGCACTTTTTATGCAGTTTGGGATTTTAACCTCACTTGAGGCTTTTCAAACTTTTTCAATACTATAAAACCTTATCAACTCTCTAAGTGTGATGAATCTAATACCCTGGGTAACAGCTTGACAAGAGATCCAGTGGAACTCTTTTAACCTCATGTTGGTACATAGATCACCAAGGGAAATGGCTTTTTTCCCAATTTAATGCATGCAATACACACACGCGGCTGCACAACAAAAGTGTATTTTCCCTTCGTGCACTGCGTAGGGCTCTCTGCTGAAAAATGACCGAATATTACTCTCGGCTTCAAAATCAGCAATGTTACATTGCCCTCTGTCTGCCTGTGAGCAATCTCAAGTGGAAAATTCCCTGCAGGCATGATTGTCTTGAAGGAGTTAAGTCCTAGCAGCATCCCGGTGCTGTTCTGCACGCTGCGTTTCTTCCTCTTTTTATAGGCTCCATATTAGACAGTCTGAGAAGTCTCCATGAACAATATGAAAGATTTTTGTCTGCAGTAACATAAAGGGGTTAGAGTTCAATGCTCTCACAAAATATTTAATCTTGTGACATGTTATTTGTAGTGTCATTCCTGTATATACCTGCTTTGAAATTCCTAACCTTAGATTCCTCTATGTAAAGGAATATAGGGCACAAGTGTTCTTACCTTTGATATGCTATAGGAGCTAACAATATTTAACTGGTGAAGTCATTTTTGTTTCCAAACCTGTGTCTCAAATATGCTTGGGAATGTGGAAACTGACAATGCCCTTATTCATGACATCAAAATCAGTTCCATGGTAACACATTGTGATGACAAAATACACAGATTGCAAGGTCACAAGTCACACTTAAGAACAGGCAGGGGAGAAATTGTTAGTTTAATGAATAACATTAGCCAATTCCAACAGGAATAAAAATAGAGAGAAAAATAAAGTGCCTAAAGTAAACACCCTTAAATGCACTTCAGAACCATTTCATCTTAAGTAGTTCTTCAAAGGCAGAAGGCTTCCACAGCTTTCACCTCTGCGGCAAATGGAAGCCCACATTAAAAAGAAAAGAAAGATGCCATAACGCTGATGATGGCACTAGCAATGCTCTTCCTCTATATGCACAGAGAGAAACAGCAACTGCAGGGAAGAATTTTAGAAGAAAAGGAGCCACGTTGTTTCCAGCCCAAATCCCCCCCAGGCAGCTAATGATTCTTATGCTTAGCAAGGACTAGGTTTTCGCACACAACGATGAGCCACCTTTGAAGCATGCCTTTCCTTGGTCTATAGCCAGGTATTTGAAATATTTCTGTCACGGAAGTCAGCAACAGCAGCTGTCGTGTAGATCCTTCTAATGAATCTGAAGTTACTCCTTCATTGCTTATTTAGTGAATGCTGTATCATAAGAAAACAATCCAGATTTGCAGGGTTTTCATGTACACAGGGCACTTCTGAAATTTAAGCCCTTTTGCTGCAAGGACTCTAATATATGTAGGTATGAGAAATCACTGCAACTAACTCATCACCTAAGTAGATAAAGCCTGCAAAAGAGGGAGAGGAAGGAAAACCACAGTAGAGAAAAGTGCCAGCCCAGTATTTGAAAAAATGCTAGACCCCTTTAAGACGTCGACATCGCCATCAGTTTTTCTTGTCATTTCTCAGGGCAACAGGAAAAATTTGGATTACTTCAAGCAAATGAACCAGAAAACCCCATGGTTAAGGGAGTGTTCTTGCATATGGCATGTCTCAGACATTACATGGTTGGTCCACGAAGGTACTGTACAAAAAGTAACAAGAACACATTTGAAAGAGTTTGCCCTTCTAAGTCTTACATCAAAACGTTCTTTGAAATCGCAGCTAAAATATATCACATCCAATCTATTTGACATGACTGTGTCATAAAATTGGCACTGTACTCCATGCTTACCACAGCCTGAAAGGTCAATGGAGAGGATAGATTTCCTTTAACCTCTTGCTTAAATAGCATCTTATTTTTATGAGAAAAGATGGGTTGCTTTTTTGTTTTTTTTTTTTACCATATCATGGCAGACAGCCCTATCCCAATATATCCTTACATAAACAGCAACTGAATAGCCAAAAAACAAATTGCAACTTAAACTCTACAAGGAGAACCTCAGATTAGTTTTCTTTCTACACATCAGAGCAAAGGACTTGAAAGGCTGGAGAATTTAAAAATAGATTGGGGAGCAGCATCTTTGATTTTATTTAAATGATGTAAAATCACTGGATTATTAAAAAAATGAACGATGCTTTGGTAAGACATTAACATTTTTAACATGTTCTTGCACTCTGGCAGTGAAGGGGACGATAAAATTCCCTCTGTATTATATAAAATGGCTTGACAGTTGCACACACACTTAGCCACAGGTCGGGGGTTCTTAATTTGGTGTCCATCATGTGATGCTTCATAAGCAAAGAACAGCAGGCCATGCTGCTTTATTCAATTGGGTTATGCTTTTACTCTTTCTTCCTGCATGTGAAAAGCATAACAGCGAACTAGCAGAGCAGAAGTAAGATGTGTTTTGTTAGTTGTCTGAAGCCCTGGGGCCCGGAACCGGATAAGTCCTGATATTATACCCTGGATTGAGCAGAATAAATCCATTTTGTTTCCTCCAAACATTTAGCCATTAAAAAAATATGAGATAGAAAAACAGACTTTGCTGTCTGCATGCCTTCTTGTAAAGCTTGTATTGTGGAAATGTCAGAATCATTAGGTCATTGGCATATATTTTGCAAGCTAATGCTTCTACTTTAATTCTCACTGGGGACTGCATGTCTGCTTTTCAAATAAAACCCAGACTGAAGAAGGTGAAAAGAGTTTAAAACGATGCTGGTAACACTCTGTGACGGCTGATAACACTTCTAGATATGAATAGTTAGGCAACATCAGCCAAGGTTGATACAGCCACAGCTATTAAAGTACCTACTCTAATACCAAGCCCCACAAAAGTAATTGGCAAGCATTAAAATTGCCTCATAAATGTTCGTGGCTCCTTTTAAATGTGGAGACATTGACTGAATAAAGTTTTAAAATAAATACAGCAGAAAAAACAATTTATTACGTAAAATCATGCACGTAATAGGAGAAACGTGGTGGATTATACTTCAGAGAAGACAAGTGGATGTATTTCCTCCCAAAGATAAATGCAGAAGAAACAGTCATGGGAACGCAAGCCCCAATCCAAAATTAGCTACTTGTCTCTCAAAACATATCCCTGATAAAATCTGTTGTGAGTCGAAGAAAGAGGTCAATACTAGTAGACATATTAACACAAGTAGAAACGCTCTCAACTCACAACTAGATAAGTAAGTCTTGAACTTGCAGCAGTTAGTCCTCCGCCTCAGTGCGGAGGCAATCCCTCACCAAGTCAGCTTCCCACCTCTTCACAGACACACGCTTTCTTTCGCAGCTGACTGCAGAAGAACCTCTCCTTCTGACGGAAGAATGGGTTCCTTCGCTGATATCCCTGCCCTTGCAGAAGACAACCTGGCTCCCCTGCACGGCTTCTGCAGCCCTGCCACAGGCTCCCAGTGTGGAGGAGGGCAGGGTTGGCACCTTCAGGCTTTCCACCTTGAGCTGGGGGCTCTAATGAATTAAAAAAACCCAGTCAAAATCAAGCCAAAACCACCAAGTGATACCTGGTTTAGTAGCATGAACACTTTAAACCATATGAAACACAAGTTTAGTGTGATTTTGACACCAGTTTATAAATCAACTCAGGTTTATCTGAAAATGAATTTAGAGTCAGGAGGCAAGTTAGTGAACTTGAACAAGCCTTCGTACAAACACAGTTTTTATTTTGAATTTCTAAACAAATCCGCAAAATAAATAAATCATCTCACGCAGTTTCTGTTTTCACTGTGGATGTCTTGCACAGCTCTAACTAGTTGCAGATTTCTGGGTCCACGTTAATGTTTCTGATCCATATTTCGAGTTTGCATGCTCCATAACAATCCTACAGGATACATCTTGACCAACTTTCACAGGAACTTCATGTACTGTGAAAAACCGGCTTATAGTTCCATTGCTGCAAAACACAGGAAAATCATCCGTGAACACTGAAAGGTGCCATTTCACCTAACATTCTTCAAGCTACCCATTTAACTTCCGAGTACTTTAATAAATCAAAACTTTCCTGTAAACTTGGCTTTAAAGCGAAAATACAAGACCCAAACAGATCATAGGCAATGCACAGCCGCAACTCTGCAGCCGCCAGAGCAGAGATACAGTGTAAGACCCGAATCACGCTCTGACAGAAAACCTCTCCGGTTTTGCTGATGTCTTTCTTTGACACTTCTCCTTTGTGTTTGTTTCAATTAAAAACAGTCCAGCTCTACAACCTGTGCTATGTATTGCGGACAAATACACAAAAATCATTCTGCGTCATCCCTTTGAAACTATACGACATTTGCATTATGCTGTACAAATACAAGATCCGTTTACAGGCACTCAGCTTTTATCTGTAAGTGCCTCCCCCCTTCTCCACTGCAAAAGTGAGAGAGATATCAGTAAATAATTCATTAGAAATGCAAAATTTTTACTCAGTTCTGTTGATGATTCATGCTTGTCCTACAACTAATATTTAAGCAATTCAAAACGTATTGGGAAAAGGTGAATTCCCAAATGCTTGAATACTGGAATAAAATAATTTTTAAAAGGTATGCCCCAAACCCATTAAAATATAATCTATGAAATGTAAATAACCCTGGCAAAGCAGCAGTCTCTGACAAATAGCAGAAAGTCATCTTAAATGTCAGTATCTTCAGTGAATATCTGTGGGCTATTCAGAAAAGAAGACGGTTCACCGAGGAAAAAATGGGGAAATCTGAATTAACACAGTTTCTTTGAAATATTGTGGAAAGGCCAGCACGTTTGGAAACATTTTCAAAAAACAAATACATATTTTCACAGTCAGTTTTGGATATAAATTTTCTCTGATTATTAGCTCAGTGGTACATCTGTTTATTCTTAACTGCTACACAAAACGAGTTTGCCAAATATTGGCCTCATGTATTTTCCTTTCCAGATTGAGCACAAGAGTAACTGGAACATGATCAAAAAGAAGCCCATATTATTGCTCCTGTGAGAATAACGGCAATTTTTCATGGGTTAGAGCAAAAGAAGACACATGCTGCAAGAGAACTAACCCTCTAAAAGGCATGTAGAATTTTAATTTTATCCTATCCTTAGATTTAGCTGACTTTATAGAGAGCCGTTGCTGCCTCAGTTTCTCACAAATTCGCCCTTTTCACAGGTTGCTTATTCTGTAAAAGACTTGCTATAGTTTATAAGTTGTAATGCAAAATTCACAAATTCTCACCAGAGCGATCATCACTGCTGAGTGTTACCTGGTACCATAAATTTGGAAGCTGGCTCTAGAACTTGAGAAGATAAAGGGGCTCATGTCAGTCACAGCACTGCTCCAATACATCTGGCACACAACTGGAAGAGGTTCAAACAACATCCTCCTCTTCATGAAGACAATGAGCTTGGGGAAGGCAAAAGTAACTGGGTCAGAAGTACTAGATTCATTGAGGTGAAGAGCAAACTCATTGCCATCCTAAATTAGAGAAATCACAGTGATAAAGGTTTAGGAAAAATTAAGCTACAGGGATAGAAATTTCCTAGGAAAGATAAAAAGATGGGAAAGACTTCTGAGGTATTTATAACAATTTTTTCACTCTGGCTGCTTAAATTTGTAATCAGATTTTGATTTGTTTCTGTGGATCACAGAACTAGAACTGAAGAGGAAGACCGGTCTAATTTAGAGACCAAAAGGAAGCCCACAGAAGGTGGGAGAAGGGACAAGCTACCCAGGAGGAACAGAGATACTGCTTGAGTTGGCAGGGTTGGATCTGGGAATGCCAAAACTCTGCTGGAGTTGGCACTAGCAAGGGATGTGAAATACAAGGAGGTTTTTTTATAACTACCTTGACAGCAAAAGGAAGGCTAAGAACAACAAGCACCCATTGCTCACTGCGATCTAGTGACAAAGGACATCTACAAGGTTAAGTTACATGGTGCTTTTTTGCCTCAGTTTTCGCCGGTAGGCTTTGATCCCAGACCTCCCAGGTCCCTGCGCCTCCTAACAGGGTTCATGGGCAGGAATCAATACCCACAGAAGAGGAAGATGAAATTAGGGATCACTTAAACCACTCGGACATACAGAACTCCATGAACTAGAGTGGATCAGACCGAGGGTGCTGAAGGAGCAGTTCAGTGTCGTTGCAAGTCCTCTTTGAAAGTTCATGGAAGTCAGTAGAGATTCTTGATCACCAGAGAAAGGCAAATACCATTTTCCTCCGAAAGAAGGTAGCAAGCAACCTGGTCCAGGTCAGTCAGGCTCACCCTGGATCCTGGGAAGGTTATGAAGCAAATCATCCTAGAAGCCATTTTCCTGTATGAGAATGGCAAGAAGGTGACTGGGGAGGAGGCAGCACAGATTTACCGAGGGCACAGGATGATGACCAACCTCGTTGCCTTCTCTGACAAGGTGACTGACCCTGTGGACAATGGCAGTGGGGAGGGCAATGCTCGTTGTATACCTTGGTTTTAGCAAGGCTTTGACACAATCAGCCCCCAGAACAAAAAGAAATAGAGTGTGCACGCCCATACCGTGAAAAGGAAACTAAAGGAAAATGTGGGACTGTTTTCATAGAGAGCTACGACCAGTAACTGAAATATCATGTTTTTATAGGTTAGAATTCAGTGCGCAAGTTATTCTCACACCCAGAGAGTGTGTACAGGACACTAGCTGAAGTTTCAGAAATGGTTTTGAAAAGAACACTTATTTATAGGAAAAAGAATTGCTAACAGCTTTCTTTGATGACACTAGATTGAAATCAAGCCATTGAGCGTGGATATGCACTCCATGTGAAGGTATAACAAAATCTCAAAGAAATAACATTTATAATTGTTTTCTTATAAAACATTTTCAGGAAAGGGAGTACTTACTCAAGGGGTGAAAATGCCAGATACTAGGTTGTTACGAAAGTGAATACAGTAGGAGGACAGAAGCCATTAAAAGACAGAAAATACATTCTCAGATGTTTTTAATGGCATAGAAAAGCTATAAACGGAATACAAAATAAAGCTAACAGAATTCAATTTCCCTGTTAGACGTGTGCCAACACATACTTAGAAGTGTACTTAGACAAAATCGTAAGGAAGAAATTAGACTTATTGCTCTGGATCTAGAAGAGAGCACTGATGCACCTTTAGAAGGGGTCTTTTCTCTACCAGCTTCAGAAGGGAAAGGGAAACTCTTCACCTACACACGCCTCCTCAGGGGCCGAGCCAACGTCAGTGTACAGAGCTCCACATATCTACCAGGAAAGATGCTTCTTAAAAAAATTATTTTGCCCCCCTCCCTCTCACGTCACCCTAAGTACTTCAAGTGGGTTCCAGAAAATAACTTTAGAGAGTTCATGCCTGTGAAATTTTAACTTACACCCTCTGTGCTTTACCGTAACTTTTAGGCTGCACTCTGCACCTGTATCATTCAACAAAAGGATGCCCAAGCATGGGAAGATACTGAAGTTTACCAATGGTACTTTGCTGTAAGTATCAAGAATGGAATGGTATCATGCATACAGAGCTGGCGGTGTAAGCTTGGAATTTAACAGACAGCAATGTCAATGGGGGGGTGAATAATTAACTTAAACAGAAAAACCAGGACTGATCTAGGGTCCTGCTAGGCCTTGGGGGGTTATAGATGGTTATCAATATTTCTCTAAGGAAAGTACACAGGAATGATAAATTTGGCTGAAAAAATTCTATCCAATCTGGCTGTCGCAACTCTCGATCTAAAAAATTTCATCTGCAAAAAAATGAATCATGTATGAAAGACGCTAATCATAACAATTAGCCTAAGAACAGTTATAAAGAAGATACCCTTTGTTTGATATTCTGATGGTAATTGCTATACAAAATTGTCAACTGAGCCCACTGTGTGAGGCCTCGCAACAACATCTTTGCAATGATGGGAATCACCAGGGACTGCAGTTAATGCTGCAGGAAACCTAACTTAAAAACCTAACTTAAGATGAGTGCTGGTGAATGTGGACAGGAAAATGAAGTCTCCAGTGCTTATGCACGCACAAACCCCCCAGCTTCTCATTTGCAGAAGCAGACTGCAAACCGCTTATGACAATGGTGGAGAAAAGGGTTTCACAAACACGGCTTTCCTTGAAAAGGTTATTCTTTCAACTGCAGATTTATAGCTAGAATATAAACCTGGAAAAGATCTTGTGTCAGCAGACACTCTGTCTGAGCTTTCAATAAAAGAGAGGTAGTACAAACACCAGTCTGATGTTGTTCATGTAAATAGATTGGAGAAAATTTTCTCAGTCTCAGACAGGATGCGGTCTGTCACTGCAAGAGACTAATGTAAAAATGAGACTTTGCAAAAGGTAATACCAGTGATTGAGGCTGGCCGGCATTCTGAACGAAAACCTACTCCTTTTAATAGCTGGAGGAGAAACTTACGTGGCAGATGGAACTTTACTGAAAGGTTCTAGATCAGAGGTGTGCAAAATTTTAAAATAGGAAGTACAAAAGTGAGTACACGAAAGGTGTGTGGACACCAGGAGTGGAGAAGACTGGTTAGAAACACACAGTACTTCCCTCACAATTAACACAGCTATAGAGCGAGAAAAACCCCCAACGCCACCACAACAAATGTCAAAAATAGGAATATTCGGAAACTGTTGGGGAAAAAAAAAGAAACTCTTACTGTCATTTTAAACAAGGTTAGACATATAGGCCGTATTTGGTGTATACAGGTTTACAAACATCAGCGAATAACTATTTATGTTTTGGTTGTGGATTATTATTCCTAATTTCCAGAAATATCACCAATAGAGTATGTAACCATGAAATATGTGATCTCACATATAAAATATGAGCAAACCTGCTTTGGAGAACCAAAGATGCTATAATGCATTTTCGTAAAATTTTATAAATATACTGAAATAAATTGAAGCAGAAGATGTACTGTGACATGATATTGCATGACTTAAAGTCTTTGTAGTTAGAGATTACCAAGAAAGTCCACACAAATAGTGCCCAACTTCAACCTGTGGAAATGAAAGAGGAAAGACAGACATCCCGCGGCTCCAAGATCCAAGCCAGAGCAGACTGGAAAAGAGAGAGGGGATCAGCCACCATTGGTTTAAGGGACTGAGCCATTGTGGAGAGCTACAAACAAAGGAGCACCAGCTCAGAGCCTGATGGAGAGCTACACAGAATTTGCTGCACTGTCACTTAAATTTCTTTTCCTCCTTCATGGAGAAATGAAAGTCCTCGGTGAGGTCCACAACTTACTTTGTCTACTTAGTTTACAGCTATTAACGTAAGCAGCCTGAGTTAGATCAGGGATCCATCTCCCTTTCTCCCAAACATTTCCTTTCAGCAGTCATTAACTTACATTGAAAAAGCGAAGTGATTGGTTGGTCATCATCTGAAGATGCAAGACAAACCTCACAGAACTTACAGTTCAGGTAGACAACTGTGAAGATGGCAGATGGGAAAAGGGAAGAAACAGAAGCTGAATATTAAGAGACAAGCAGAGTGAAACCTGACATACCAATTCTTTTACTACATTATTAAAAATTGCCCTTTTAATCTCCTCCAGCATCTTCTTTCAAGACAGTTTAAAAAAGGTCAACTTCTGGCAAAGTTAGTCTTGAAAAAGATTCATAGTGCGTATATTAATTTGATCCGAGGAAAATTGCCCCGAGACTACAGGGTGCAGTCATCCTGCAATGTCGCTCCTGCTCGGCTCCATTACTCAGTCAGAATTGATCAATGGTAGTAGCTCAAGATCTCCGAAGTAAATTTCTAGATTTGCACGCAGGTACCTACGTATTTATTACAGCCATTTGGCCCGTCATCATCCCTTCCTAGGTCTCCTGCCCCATTTTGTGCATTTAGACCTCAACAGAAGAAAATAATTTATAAATGTATTTAAATTTAAAGAGGTGATTAAAGCCTACAGTCATCAATAGCAGGAAAGCACATAATTACTTATGTCTGAAATAAAGGTGACATTTGTACACTTCAAATGCATTCCTGAAAGAATTTCTTATGGGAGAGTTTTTCATCTTGTTTTGCTCACCTGTAAAGCGTCTAGCACAAAGATTTCTGTAAAGAAAGAAAAGCAGAAATGTGCTTTGGCAGGGATGTTTAAGAAAGAAACAGCATTTTGATTTGCTTGGAACATAGTATCTTTTAATATTACTTTCTTCAAAAATTCACAGTATCGGTGTGAAGCGGTTTTCAAGACAGCGTAACCTACCCTTTGATTTTTCAAGCATACTGTCTATGCCTCTACTTTTGATTCAGACACTGCAAACGAGAGAGCTTCCTTCCCCTTTTGTAAGGCCTGTTTGGCACTGTTTCTTGACCTTGAATTAGTTGTTGACTCATATCAAATGCAAATCAAGCCCTTTTATAGTATGAATCATAGCTGCCCTTGGTTAAGGGGGTAGAGAAGAGATGAGGAGGGAAACATCACATTTCGGGACAATACTGATGACTGAGGGCTGGTGTGACTCATACTTAAGAGGGCCAATATGCACTTTCAAGTCAACAACTTGGGAGATTAAGAAGGAACTTCAAACGGGGCTTTCAAAGGGAGAACAAAACAGGAACTGGAATCAGTAATGCACACGGCCACATCCTGAAGTCCTCACTGCTGCAACATTCCCATTGACATTAACTTGATGGTTTGCAAGCACTAAGCTTAGAGTTCATGGGTTAAGACTGAGCATTGGTTAGCTGGTTGGGAGTTTCATATAGCTGCAAGTTCACTCAGTGGAGTTTTAAAGTAACTGTTTTTTGGTCAGCTTTTGTAACAAACAGGAATCCAGAAAGTTGCGTGTAATTTTCCAGAAAAAATGTTTCCTTCTCGTATACATGGCACCGTTACGAAAACTGTAGACACATCTGTGATTACAAGGAAGAGGATATAGAGGGGGGGCATTTCTATTTGCTGAAAATTAGATACGGAGGTCAACTATCAGAAAAGTATTAAATAATTTTTTTTTATCCCACCTAATTTTACTTGATAGGGGAAATCACTATGGAGTAAGAAAAACGTTCAGCCATGCAGCAAAGCATGTTTTTGCTGATGAGAAAGAGAGAAACAACACATTGTAAAATCAGTAAGTCCGCGTACCTGCTCTTGCTATTTACCACAGCCAGAAAGAACCATTTCTTCACTAACGAAGGGGAAGAATACTTTTCCTTCAGTACACTAAAAACTGAAAAATATTTTTGGCTATTGCTTTAAAGACTGTTTTGGGGGGGTGTTGGTTTTGTAGTGCTTGTTCCGTGCGCTACTTTCCTACCTATATCACATCACATACATGAGCTTCTTTGTGTATATGTACATATATATATATATACACACAGATATGTGTTTGTATATATATACCTATCACATACGTGAGCTCCTTTGTATGGGGCTACACTAGATTTAGTTGCAGAACCTATACTACTCTCTTTGGAGGACAAGGAATCAACATGTCTTTTGTGTATGAGCAAGATTCTGCCTTAATCCCATAATAATTTTCTAACACTATTCAAATTCTTGTCACTGATGCTTAAGACAAAACCTTGGCAAAGGGACTTTAAAACAAAGTCAAGGTCTTGCTTAACTAGTTTAAGAAGAGCAAGGCAGAAGAGATTGACCTATTTTTAGAGCAGCAACAAAATGAATACTTTTACTTTAAAGAGTTCAGATAACTAACTCGCTTAAGAACATTTTGGATTAAACAACAAACAATTAGGATTGCTTGGCAATTACAGTGGAGTAATCAGCCAATGATCCCGCACAAAGATATCGTATTTCTGTCACTTTACCTGAAGGAGGACATCGTACTGAATGCCAGTGATCCAACCGGTGCCTGCTATCAGCAGGCAGCCGTCCGTCAACCTTCCTCCTCCAAAATCTCTGGCCAAAACCTCACACCCTTCATCCTCATCAGGCTTGTGAGTGAGTGGGGATCATGAGATTGCTTCACTGGGGGCTGCACTGCCTGCTGGCTTCATCCATCCTCCCCACTCCTCTAGATGTGCCAACCAACTGTACTAATCCGCACGTTCTGATATGATAGAATAAACACCAAGAATGAGGAACTCAAAGAGCACATGAAATCCACCAGGCAAGTTCACCGGACAGAGTTCAAATGAACTCTGCAGCATGGGCCAAGTTCACTCTGAAGCTGGCTCTGGAACCAGAAACCTCACAGGTTTCCAGCTCTGCTGCTCTGCGTGCAGTCTGATGGCAGAGCAGCTACCCCCGTGGAAAGGACGTGGTGGGACAATCGTAAAGTTGGAGCGAGGGGTGGGGGTATGCTTCAGGGCTGGCACTCACGTTTTTTCGTTGCTGTTTAAGCAGGCAAGCCGATGGGATTCAGGTGTCACGCTCCCCGGGGCACCTCTGGAAACATGAATGGTACCCAGGAGCCACAACACAGAGATGTCTCCATTATTTCCTGCTCTGAGCAGACCTTGTGTCTCATCCCAGCCTTCCCGGGACAGTTTTATATTCACTCAGCATGGACAACACAGGCACTAAACCATCTGCCTGACTTGCAATGTTAGTAAGCCTAAAACTTTTCATCTGTCAGAACTGCTCCTGAAGCAAGTCACGCACTCACAACACACTGCTCCTTTAAACCAATGTTAGATTTCTGTCTTGCCAGACCTTCAGTAACTGTAGGTTTCAGGTTTTGGCTAGCAGTTAAATAGTTCCTGTAAAATAGAACACAGATAGCTTCTAATTTGAAAATATTAGCATGAATAACAACGTGTTTGATATGCATTCAGACAGTTGTGTCCTTGGTTAAAGAGCAAACCCTCTAAGAAATGTTTGAGGGAACATGCCCACAGAAGCGACTGTTATGAATTTGTGGTGTCTGTTTTTGTCTGTTTAAAATGAAAATATAAAATCAGGTTGCCTAGGTTTTCCATTTTAATGTAAGTTTCTAGTTATCATCTAATGTCAAGCTGCTAATTACACACAGGTGGTGTAATAGGCAAGTGATGAAAATCTGAGGCTTGTGGCACAGAATAGTTTTGCATAGACTGTAACATTTTCCAGTGAGCAATGCTATATCATTTTTACAAATCAGAGCCATAAAGTTAAGACCCCAAATTCCCACTTGCAAAGAAACAGCACAAAAAGGAACTCCCAGTAGTATCTCCTGTGCACCGCAGATCAGCCTCTGATGGAACTGATGCGTAGTCATCATTCATTTAGATAAACTCAAATATTGAGTTTTCTGCTTTAAATTCCTCTTTTTAAAACAAATTGATTCAAATGTCTCAACATGTACATGGAAATGCTAGAGGAATAAACTCCCCGGCAATATTTATCTTTTTTTAAAAAAATAAAATACATAATTTGTCATATTTTACACATCAGTGGTTTTTATTTCCTCAACCAAAATGACATAAAAAAACCCCAAAACAAAACAAAAAACTGCACTAGCCCACAGTCCCATCTGTACCTTCTTCAACTTTCTTTGTCTCTCAGCTGGCTATAGATTTGTTAAGGGCGGGTTAAGACGGGTCTTTACTCTCTCCTTCCTCGCCTTGCAGTGGCTGTGGCGGTGCTTTGCTTTGGCTCTTGGCATTGCTGTCTGGCTGGACCAGGACATTAGCTGCAATTGGATGTACGGCATCCGCAAGCCCTGACAAGAAGCTGCTGTCCTGTCCATGTGGGTTGGACATACCCACCACTCGCGGGCTCACTAAAGGACCCTGGTTCCTCCACACTCACTGTTTTTGAGCCAGCCCTGCAGATGCAAGCAAACTCCTGAACGTTAAACACGGCTGCGCCCAGCCCTGCATACACCTTTTTATTCAGGTGACCTTATGTAACTGATTAAGAGAAAAGAACGTTTAGTCTCAACAACGCCACGTCAGGTGATTCCAGCCTAAGTTTCAGATTCATTCACAGTGAGTTCCAGTTTCATCCTTCATTTGCCTGCTCTGAGGTGCCACCACTATTAACTGAGACCAGGATCCCACCACATTAGGCCAAAGACATGTACACAGAAACAGCAGCAAGAAGTAGCAGCGCTCCAAGGTGTTGTCAGCCTGAAGAAGCCATTGGGAGAAGAGGTGGCAAGACGAACAGATGACAAAGACACAGAACAATGCTCTGAAAGGCTGAAGTAGCTTAGGAGCACAAGTCTCACTTACTTTCAACAGCGCTTTTGAAAACTGCATCCAAAATTACTTCTCCAAGATCCCATAGGAAGTCAGCAGTGAAGCTGATATGAGTAGCAGTCCAGTACCCACAGAACCCCAAAGCTCTTCCAGGATGGCTGGAGGCAGACTTCAAACAGTACAGATAACCAAACTGTGATTAGATATCCGAGTCAGGAAAAAAGTTAAATAGTCCAGCAGTGCTGCTGAAGACAAGCAATATGGCACTGGCGCTAATGCTAGCCTCAGCATCCAAACCACTGAAAAGAAAACCATGGCAGCAAGGCTTGCAGAAGAAAAGGACTCAAAACCTCACAAACAGCTATGAAAGAGGGCAAAAAGGATCTGCAAACTCTGCAATCATCCATACAAAACTGCATTAAGACGTATGGCTAGCGAGGTCCTCATGGTGTGATGAACAACACCCACCCCTGGCTCATGACTTAGTACGGGCTTAAGATGAGAGAACTGCAACTGGGAAAGAAAATGAATGTAACCGGAAGAAATTAGAAAATGGAAGAAGGGCTAAGGGGGAGGGAACAATCCCAAGTCCCTCATTTCTCTCATGCAAGCGAGAGAAAGTGCCGAATTTTAAGGAGCAACCTTGAATTCTGGTTTGGGTTTGGTTTTTCTTTTCATGTGGGCATTTTCTACTCTTTAGTATTTTTTATTCTAACATGATGCCAGCAATAGCAAGCCATATGCTGCAGGACATGGCTGTCTAGGTAAGTAATGAAGTGGTAAAACAAGAGTTCCTAATACCTCAGACCCCCGCCCTGCCAAAGGGTCGGCCTGGCTCCAAGGTGCTGAAGGAGAAACTAATGTGGAGGCTGATTAGTCCTAGCCTTCATCAGTCAGTGGGTTAAGCACGGTCCAACAAAACTATTAGTTTTCAAGACTTTCTCTAGACAAGCCCAAAAGACCACGCAGGGGAAACGTTCATGCTGTGTTTGGAGAAGCAACACAGCGCTGCTGCCAAGATCCAGTTGGCTGCCCAGGCGCACCACACATCTGCAGTTGTGCAGCCCCACATTGGCCCTCCATGACAGAGGGGACCCCGCACACTTGAGGAGACAAAGTGGCTTGATACGCTGCCAGGTATGACTGGAAAGGCTCTCTGCAGGGAAGCGCACCAGGGAATTGTGAGTTGCTCTCACAGCTACCCCCAAGACAAGTCACTAAGAGCTCTGTAGACAGCACCATGGGCAGCACTGTACAAGGAGAGGACGTTAAAAACTTCACACAACCACCACAGAAAATTGCTTTATCTTTCACCTATATATCCGCAATGAAACCAGGTAGCTATGTTCATGTTCTGGGCACAGTTTATCACAAAGGCTCTTTGCACGTGTCCCCGCAGCAGTCCCTTTTCCCTCCACAGGAGGTGTCTAGGTTAGCTCTTCTCTCCTGCCAGCATTCTGGGCTTATTTATACTCCTGGAAAGCAGTGTGAGGGAAACAGATAAATTCAGGCTCTCAAAGTCAGGCCTATGGGAGGCTTGTGGAAACTCTCTGTATAGAAAAACATACCACGAAGATAAGTCCTTAGCTGTATCATGTGCCCCATGCAATAGTAGGCATCACTGCTGTTCATATTAAACGAATCTGTCCTTGGGATTTGGGGGGGGTGGTGGTGGACTTCCTGTGGTGATGGTGGTGTGCATCTTCACCTGGAAAACAGGGCTGCACACACGGTCTCTCCAAATACACAGCCTTGCACTAACAAATATTCCCAACTTGCATCACCAGTTTCTCCTCCCTGTAAGAAGGTTTGCGTAGTCATGGCCTCCATTCCACTCAGCCACACAGAAACACTCAGAAGACTAATGGTCTTCTGTGAATTATCCCGTTAAAGAGATTCACATCTAGTAATCAAGTTTCAACTATGTTACAGTCTGTTAGTATTACTGACTAACAGGTCAGCCCCATATGTGATGGCAATGTTCAATGAAAAATGTTCCTTTCTTTGAAATAACGGCAGGTGGGTTCCCTTGAAAAACCCAGTCCTGCAGTCTGGTGTGGCTTCACGTGTACCAGCTCTCAGGAACAGATTCTGGAGGACAGCTCTTGAACCTTGCTGTGGAAACAACTGGTTGCTTGTTCTGAGAGATGTTTAGAGCCTAGGGAAAGTGAGTGTGGGGAAGCGTGAAATCAACAGGGGAAATAATTCAAAATAAGGGAGCATTTAAAAATCCTGTCTTTATACTGGTAGTAAATGTCTCACTTGAAATACTGCAAGGAAATTCAGCTTGCTTGCACAGGAGAGCTATGGCAGAACAGGAAACTAAAGCCACTAATTAACAGTGAGATTTTAGCTCTGATAACATAAAACAGAGCACAGCACAAGGAACTTTCCAATATTTTGCATTTCTCTATATGAATGAGGCCAGAGTTTAAAATAATGCAGGAGACTTGGGTGAAAGTTTATCATTCAACAGCAGCTCCCAGCAAAGATCCCCTGACCCTCTTTCGGAACAATGCTAGACTTGCTGTGAGCACTTGGGTCTACAGGAGTAGATCACGTTTTGCAAAACTGGTGCCTGATGTCCCAGCTAAAAGTATTCAGCCTTATTGTTTATGCAATGAGTGATTGGAAGTAGATACAACAGAAGTACAAGGGAAGGGATACAGGACTTGCCTGATCGTTCAACCGTGAGGGTGTGCTGAAAGATTTCTTTCTGAGCCTCCTCTGGCACAACCCCACAACGAAAGCTACTGCACCAGGTCTACAGAAGTCTGATTACTGTGCACACCGTGCACTAGCTTGGCAATGAAGTCATTCAGTAGTCTGATTAAAATAACATCTTCTAATTCCCTTTTTGTTGTAATTTACAGTCTCTCTCTCCTTTGGCTGAACCTGCCAGCCGTCCTGGAGGTGAACAAAGAGAATGTGCTAAAGTTGCCAATTCTGGGGCCTGGTGTGAGAGAAAGCTTTTGTTTCCAGAGGTTGTATTTACTCTGGAGACAGTTAATCAAAGCTTGTAATTCTTCTGTTCCTTTCATATGGGTATGAACTCTCGGTGTCTGATCCCCGCGACTGTCTTTCAAATCCCCACAGTAAGCTCACTCCAATGTAACTTACACTAGGGCCGGTTAAGAAAGAGTCAAGCTTTTTCACAATGGCTTTAGATAATTAAATTACATCACTTGTGTTGTTGTATTTCATATTAGCACCATGGACACCAGCTAACTTTCCTACACAGCTGAAATGAGTATCAAGACTGTATCAACAGAAGGACATTTAACGCTGACAGCCCGAAAGGGGACTTGGATAGAGCCAGTTCCATTGGGGAAGGGAATGTTTGGGACAATACGGTCCCAAATTTGTAAAATGCCTAATGTAAAATCAAGGAAAAATCCACAGAGAGATGTCCAAAATGAGCAGGTGATAAGGGTGTGTGCCTTAGTTTTTCTGATCTTCTCAGTTTGTAATTAACCTTCCTTTTCAATAATCCACATTGCCTCCGACCACTCATGAAGACTGCACAACCATGCAGGAAGGCCTGATAAATCAATTGTCTTTCATTTAAAAATCACACAGAAGACTCTCTAAAGTGCTCTGGTGATGCCAGTATACACTTTTTTTCCAGCTGAACAAAATAATAAATGCTTTCAAATGGCCGGGTTCTTGATTTCCTCTTACACCAAGCCTGGAGTCTGCAAATAATGATTCTAAGGCAAAGCAAAATTACACTGGAGCTACTCCTGCTACTGAGACTCAGGCAAATTGAGTTGAAAACTTCATTGTGAAGTGTGGTATTATCTTTTCAGCATAGAATTATATAGTGAAGAAACTTTCTCAATAAAAGAAACTGTGTGCTACTTAACATGCAAATATTATAAGGCTCTTTTGAAATACAGATACTTGAATAAACAGAGTCATAAAGACAGTAAAGGTTCTTTAGCATGGACATGGTTGCCAGTTATCCTAGATAAACACTAAACATAAAGATCACTTATTTATTTTTAAACTGTTGTTTATTTTTTAAATGGTTCCATTACACCAATGCAAATGAAGCACACCAGAAACAAAGTGCTCTGAGACAAGTCCCCTGAGCACTGCCTGCGTGTGTATATCCAGCCCAGAATACGCCTTACAGAGCAGTGACCTCCAAATACTTTCAGCCTATCTCCTTGGAGAGGATGCTGCTGTATCTAGGATCAGTTCTGGGTGGTCTCCAGTTGCATTGCAGAGACTGTTTTTATACAGAGAATTTAACATTGAAGTATTTTGTGACTCTTTGGGGAATGATGATAGTGAGAAAACTGCGGTCTTTAATGTAGTTCCTTCACCATCTCTGTGAGATGAACCACACCAACACCTACCTATATCACCTTCAGTTCGTTTGAAATTAGCCAACTTATTCCAGCATCAGCCAGATGCTGAAGCTGGGAAAGAAACACCATACACCAATCCACACAGGTTGGTGGACAGGGCATCAGACTGGGACGCAGAGGTCTGGATTTTTCCCGACTGATAACTTCTCACCTTGGTTCACTTTGCCTCCGCTTCAAATTTAGCTTTTATAATCATGCAGCGTGCTTTTGTAGAAAAACCTGCAACTGCGGGCAAGCTGTTTCCTGTGTGCGACAGTACCGAACCACGGAAGTAGCAAAGCACCAAAGAGGCTGTGCCATGAACTGCTAACCCGAGGCTGCCTGCACACCAACACACAGAAACAGCTTAGGATCCAGCTGCGCCGCCTCTGCCACCGGGAAAGCACCAGGGCAGTGCAGCTACACTCCCCATTCCCCAGATCGTGGTCTGATGAGCATTACCTCATCACGTGGCAGCAGAATCCATGAACTGATGATACACAATTTCTTTTCTGCTTTCCCAGTATCATGTTTCAATTAAAATAATTGCAGCAGATACTACAGGAGCACAATCTGTGCTCAGCAACAGCAGGAAAGGTGATCTATGATACAAGCTTTGTGTTGAAATGGAGTCTACCGCATGAGTGAACTCAAGTCTCTGAAGGGCAGCGGAGGACAGCAATACAACCCCAGCCCACAAGCCGGTGCATCCAGACGCATGAACAAAAGATCACGGCCGGTCATAAAAAAATACTTCCACACAAGGCCCTTTTGTATTATCAGAAGATGATTGTGATCTAGTAAGTCCATCTCCACATCCACCTCAAGCAACTGCAGTCTGCTTTTATGCTTACTGACGTTTGCTTTCTGGGGTTAGTTCCATGTC
Organism: Buceros rhinoceros silvestris; assembly: GCF_000710305.1. Classification (NCBI taxonomy): domain Eukaryota; kingdom Metazoa; phylum Chordata; class Aves; order Bucerotiformes; family Bucerotidae; genus Buceros; species Buceros rhinoceros. The sequence goes on along the minus strand of NW_010423911.1, from coordinate 16,094 downwards.
AATATCTGAAAGAAAGCTGCTGGTAATTACACGTGCAAACGCTTGTTCCGGGGACCTGTCACACCAGGCGAACATACCCAACACAAAAACGTTACAGAAGTGGTTCTAAGCTGCAAATGGTTAAACACAGATTAATTTCCTTTGCAAATCGTTGCTCTTTGAAGTGGCAGCATTTTGACTTATTCTGTCTTTGTCAGAAGTTAAGACTGCGCCGCTGAAAATCTGTGGTGAAACTTGTCCCCTGCCGAACGGGAAAACTCCCAGCAACTTTAGCAAGGCCAGGCGTGGATTTCATTCCCCGTATCTATAGCAACTCAGAGGCATAAATTGCATCCATGGGACCTTAAAAGTCAGAAAGCAATGGGTGGCAATCATAACGAAGCTGGCTTTCCCAGGATTCTTAGAAAATAGAAGACAAATAAATAAAAATCCAGAATATTTTAGCATTTAATTTCCCCAGCCCCTCTTCACGAGCAGCTACAAGTCCTCAGAGTTTCCCACTGCCAGTGGTCAATGATATAATTCACAGTGATTTTTCTACACCCTGCATTCGCTGGCCTTTCTTAGGGCTGTTACGGTTTCCTGTGGGCCTTGCTTTGACTTGAGGTTTTTTTGGCCATAAGCTGACCTGAAAATATGAGGCTCTATCAGGCAAAAGTATATAAATAAAAAAAAGTATGCTTTTTCAACCCCTATGGCCACACCCCTATGACTTCTACCATTCTGCCCTGTTAGCATTTTTTAAACACGTTATTTGTTTATTATTTATTTGTGCATTCAATTGAAACTGCAGGAGTACTGGAGGCAAGCAGAATATAATTACACAGGCTGTAATTAGGCAATAGAAATCAGATTATTTCAAAAAGTGCTTCAAGTTCTTGCAAAAAGAGACTCACAGAAGCAATTCTGCAACCGGTAACTTTGTTTCTTATCATCACCCAAAGCGGACCTCCTCTTGCCACAGGATGCCACTTCACACCACGGAAAAGCACGGGTGATGAAAAGCAGCCCTCACCCTCGTGACCATCAGCACCTTCCTGCACCACCTGGCTGTTCCTGCGGGCTTTTCCTTCCTGTGCCATCTTCCCCGTGAGCAGGCTCTGCGAGACGGCAGGAGAAGCCAAAGGCTGCACTTCCAGCCTCCTCTTTCCTTCTCAGCAAGCCTACCAAGTCTGCCATAGTACAAATTGACACAGAATTTTAGCAGACTATGTGGACAGCCAAACATATAATTGACGGAATATTCTAATATTCAATTAGTCATAGTTTTCAACTGGTCAGAGTTTAACACTGTAATCACGACATTACAGGACACTTACATGGTTTGATGTGGTCTTTGTATAATAATATATAAGGCAATGGCATCATTTTGTCCAACTGAAAATCTACATGGTGGCATTGAATCTAAGTTTTTCCAACTGCTGCAATGAATCTCACCATTCAAAGCGAAAGAGAAGAAAAAGCCCCCGAGCAAACTGTATTTCTAATTTGTTGAAAGCTGCACATAAAATGAAACAACTTCCCACCCAGAACCCCATAGATTTATCCAGTCCTTCTTGCATGTTAAGGTTCATTCATGAAGCAACTGTGAATTATTAATGATGAAACTACCGTTATTGTGACTGATGCTACTTAGAACTGCATTCCTTCTTAGCAAAGAAAGGCAGACCAGTCTCACTGCTGCAAACCTACTTTGAAGGAGTAAAGTGATTCAAAAAAATAGGAAAAAAAATCATCAGTGTGAAGTGAAAACAATCTTGAACCAATATTATGCTACAGCATCAGAACGTTCCAGATGGATCGTAATGACCAGAAGTGCAGAAAGTCAGCTATCCTGGAAAACTCCGCGGAGTTTGACTTGTAGATTGTTCTTCCTCCCCCTCCCCCACTCCCACTTCAGCTCGCTTCACCCCCACCTTATTTTTATCATGTGCCCTTAGCAGTGTTCTCAGAGATCGCCTTCTGAGTTTGGTTCCTTTGGAACGGAGCCCTGCACATAAAATTATCTAAAGCAATCTTCCTTTTATTCTAATACTGACATTCATAATCCTCTAAGGACTCAGAAGAAAAAGAAGGAATAATATCAATTATGGGAAAAAGGCTTTCATAAACTGAAAAGGGGTTTTGAACTGTTAAAATTAAATTTTTAAAAACCCAGCTATCTGTGTAACATTTCCCAGGATAATCCCCAACATAATTCAAATGAGATGGTTTAGCATACAAAAAATAATAGAAAACCTTTCTATAGAGGAAAAGCACAAAGTTTTGTTTATTTAAAATAATTGCAGGTGTGGGATAAAGTATTTTAGCTGTACCAAACAATATTCGTTCAGATATTACAGGAATTGCTTCTCCTCTTCATTATTTTTAGGATAGCAAGGTGATTGTGAAGAAAAAGAAGTGCAGCCATCCCAGTCGCTGACTATTTCAGATCTTTGGAAGACACGGGATCACCTGTACTCCCTTCAAGGGTACAGGAAGGGACAGAAAGGGACGCCTTGCACAAGAGGAGGACATCCTCCTCCTCCTTCTTTCCAGCAAAGTGCATTAATAGCCCTCTGCAAGGAGTCTTCCGAAAGCAGGTTTGTCCTGTGCTGTAACTCCCCAACTATCCAGCTACGCCACCAGAACTGGGAAGATGCTGTTTGTGTGGTGAGTAGGATCCTCCAATACAGAAGACATCTTTAATTAAACGTACATGTTTGCTCTAAACTGCCACTTGAAAATACAAGTATTTTAGAAATAGACCTAAAACTCCCCACTTCTATCTCTGCTTTTACTCAAGTACATATCAACATAAACCCATAATATTTGCAATTTCACTTACAGGTTAATATTTGGGAAGATTTAGCTGAACTCCCTGCATTGTTCAAAGTTCTATCTTCTATGTTCCTCCATATTTCAAGAATTTGTTAAACAAATAAAGAACATATTCAAGTCTTTTTCCACTTCCCTGAAGAACAAACTAGGAGAAGTCATGAGGTCTGGTAGCCGTAGCCATATGTTTTTTAAAGCTGGGACAGTTCTAGGAATCGTGAATCTAAATGATACTTTTATGTCGTGGTTTTCTTAGAATCACAGAATCGTTTAGGTTGGAAGAGACCTTTAAGATCATCAAGTCCAACCATTAACCTACACTGCCAAGTCCACCACTAAACCATGTCCTTAAGTGCCACAGCAACACGTCTTTTAAATACCTCCAGGGATGGTGACTCCACCACCTCCCTGGGCAGCCTGTTCCAATGAGGTACAACCCTTTCAGTGAAGAAGTTTTTTCTAATATACAATCTAAATCTCCTCTGGCACAAATTGAGGCCATTTCCTTTTGTCCTGTTGTATGTTACTTGGGAGAAGAGACCAGCCCCCACCTCGCTCAACCTCCTTTCAGGGAGTTGTAGACCGTGATAAGGTCTCCCCTCAGCCTCCTTTACTTTAGGCTAAACAACCCCAGTTCCCTCAGCTGCTCCTCATAAGATTTGTTCTCTAGACCCTTCACCAGCTTCATTGCCCTTCTCTGAACACGCTCCAGCACCTCAACGTCCTTCTTGTAGTGAGGGGCCCAAAACCAGACACAGTTCTCAAGATGTGGCCTCACCAGTGCTGAGTACAGGGGACAATCACTTCCCTGCTCCTGCTGGCCACACTAGTGCTAACACAAGCCACGATGATGTTGGTCTTCTTGGCCAGCTGGGCACACTGCTGGCTCACATTCAGCTGATTGTCAAACAACACACCTAGGTCCTTTTCCACCAGACGGTTTTCCAGCCACTCTTCCCCAAGCCTGTAGCATTGCAAGGGGTTGTTGTGGCCCAAGTGCAGGACTTGGCACTTGACCTAGTTGAACCTCATACAACTGGCTTCAGCCTGTCCAGATCCCTCTGTAGAGCCTCCCTACCCACAAGCAAATAAACATTCCAGCCTAACTTGGTGTCATCTGCAAACTTACTGAGGGTGTGCTCAAACCCCTCATCCAGAGGGGTCACAGTATTTGATGCTGATAACTTTTACAGTCACTAGGCTTTTAACTTTTAAAGAGAAACGTGTTACTGAACTGAATGGCTGCAAAAAAATAGCCAGAAAGTATAACCAGTATTTGTTTCCAAGGTTCAACCTTCCCAGCTTCATGCTTTGCATTTCAAATTCTTAATCCAATCGTATTATTAGACTCATGATCCCTGAACACAAGATCCCACAATGAACTCACAAAGCTACTTGACTACGGAATTTCTTTCACATCTTTCTGCCGCTTCATTGCTATGGAGTAACCAGAAAACTCACTCTCTCTCCTTTGCACTGCTGTATACCACACGCCACACAGTACGAACCCCAGATACAGTCAGATACGTTGCAAATGTGACATATTAGTTTCATCTATGAACACTCTGCAGCCAATTGGTTTGTAACCTCTTACACCAAAAAAAAAAAAAAAAAAAAAAAAAAAAAAAAAAAAAAAAAAAAAACCCACAAAAAAAACCAATCCAAAAACAAAACCCCCAAACCTTTAGACAATTTAAAGTGCTTAAGATTTCTGTAAGATTCAGAAGCTCAACAGTCTAAGGGGCATAAGCAAGAGGAACTGTGCCCATCAAAGGCAAACAGATGTTGCTATAACCTTTAAAAAAACCCTGCTCTTGAAGTGTTATAGTAAATCTGTAAATATACTTTGAAATCTAATATCCTTCCTGAAGTGGAAGCCCTGGAGTACAAGAGTTCTTTGAGAGTATGTTTTGGTTTCACGGGATTGTACATCTGCGATCCTGAGCTGTGACCAGCAAGGCCAAGAATCATTGCTGCCACACCCTCTTGCAAGAAGGCTGCAGTGCAGAGAGCAGTCCCCGTGTCAGGAACGGGCAACGAACGTGTGCGCACTGTGACAGCACCCAGAGGCCTCTGACCAGGCGTTAAAAATCTATTACCCAACATATATTGTGAGTAGATGGTTTCTGCCTCGATATCAAACATTTCCTATGTGCCCTCCTATCTCCCTCGTGTGGGATTCCCTTACCTCACACAGCTTTTCATTCGACTGTTCATTAAGTTTCTGATTCCAGCAGTAAAAGGTTTTAGAGCTGACAAATCACACTGCCAGGACAGTTGTACTGCTCTGCATCAGCAGAGCGCTCCCCTTCCTTTGAAAATAATTCATCTCACCACCCCTTTCACCACAGCAGTCCATGTGGGCTGGTGGCTCTGATAGGTTTCCCAGGAAGGAGGATCCTTAGATGAGTCCCCGAAAATGACTGCCTTTTCCAGCCAGAGTTCAAACTGCCAGAAAATTCCTCCTCTGACTGTACTGCACTGTTAGAAATTAGTTGCACTTTCTTTCTTTGTCTACACTGAAAGAGAAATTAAATTTTTTTCCAAGAGACATTAACTTTTTTTTTCCTTCTCCCTCAAAGAGATCTGGCTGCAGCCCACCAATACACTGAAGAGGACTGGGAAGTAGGAGCAGTCATCGGTCTTTTTCCTCAGGAGGCTGTTTCTAATTGTGCAATACAGATTGGTGCGGTTATAGTGAGTTACGTCCCAGCTTGCGGTGCAGGAAAGGACATACCTGAGCCAGAAAATGTAGAATGAAGTAACTCCACGTGGAAGAGACCACACGGTGCTGGGTCCGGAGGATGCTCTTGAACGGAAAGGCACAGGTTGATGACAAGCTCTTTTCTGCCAGGCCAGTGCTCTGAAAAAGTACTCTTAAAGGGTGCTACTTTGCTCTTGCAAGCAGCCAGTCTGAGCAGTGGGTAGCTCGCAATCAGCTTGAATGACTGAAACCAAATCACGTTACAAAGCATTTCATCTTCTGTCCACTTCGTGTCTCATAATTTTGAGGCAGGGCATTCACAAGCTACCCATTGCTTGTGAAGTATCTTCCACAAATATTCCCTTGGACCACCTTCAGGGGAAAGAGCTCTCTTTCAATTCTGTCTGTTAACTCCTTCAGAAACCTGCAAACGGCATCTGAAGAATTTGTATGTGTAAAACTATGACAACACTTTGCCTTATGGGTGTAACCCCAACGTTTCAAAGGACTCTTT
>NW_010423911.1:0-9979 GCF_000710305.1 Buceros rhinoceros silvestris | reverse complement strand
CTCTTTCCCCTGAGGGCATCTCCAAAACTCCTTCTGTTGCCAGACAGGGATGTGTAGAAAATGCACACGGAAAAACAGCTACTGTTTGGGTTTGCTTTGAGAAAAAGCACAAGCAAGACAGGAAACACTTGATTTACCTAACCATGCTTTTAATTTTCATTATGGAAAGGCAGGGCACATTGGTAGTGCTGAAAAACCCACCACAGACCAAAATCACCCAAACTTCAGCTTTTCCTTTATTTTTGCCTTTCCTGCACTCACAGAGGGGCTGGAAGTTGATTTTGGGGGAGGGCCCTCATCTGTGCTGTCCTGATTTGCAGAGGCAGTCATCCAAAAATAATATTCTGGGTTGAGTTCCTGGAGAGGGATGTTGGGGTTTTGTGGTGAGGAAAAGCTGGCAACCTTGACTCTGATCTGTAAAAATCTACCTTCACCCCTTACACATTTATTGGCTTGTTTTCACACCTTGCCCTCTTTGAAGGATTATATACAGTAACACGGTGCTGTCTGGAGCTTCAGATTTTTTAAGGGTGCATTCAAGCTTGAAGAAACCCTTTGCCTCCAAAAAAATCCCCCAAAAGGGTCCGATCTGCCTTGACTGCCTTCCGACATTTTCCCTGCCTTTTTGTTTTTGAAAGAACTGTGTCACTTATGTGTGTTCTAACATAACCCTCTTAGCAAAAACTCCATATCTAAAGCTTTTACTGCCATATGTCCTATATAGGCATATGAAGCATATTTCTTTTTTATTAATATTTTATTGGAAGTCTTACAAAGCATACAGAACAGATGCCAGTACATCAAATTCATCATGCCGAGCCTTGATTATACAGACTCCAAAGCCCCAACACTGCTATACAATCCTTCCTTTCAGGAAATAAAAGCCAAAGACCAGTTTTCCCACAGGACCAGTTGTGGGTATAAGCTGAAGCCCTTATTACTGGAGGTTCCTTGGATACGAGTTAAAGTTTGAAAGTTCCTCATATAGCTGTTCACTCATCATAAGGTACCTCTCAAAGTCTAGGCATGCTGCTGAAAGTGGGAACACCCGTCCAAAACCAGGGAAGCACTCAGCCAAATATCTGCTTCCAGCTTAGTAGCAGCAGCCTTCTCAATTTCTCTGAGTGCGAGTGCAGCAGATGAGGAGAGAGATAAGTATATGGAGAGCGCAGCATCCCAAATATCCACTGCCAGAAGCTGCTACTACATGCAGGGAGATACCGCATTAGTCACAACGAAACAGGGTTGTCACCTAAACCAAATCTACATTGCAAAGAAGGGATAAAATAGTTCCCCAAGAGCTTGATGGGCTATGCCATGACAAAAGAGCAACAGAGAATTAACGAACAGAGCAGACTGTCACTGGCCCGACACTTCCTCCTATAGTTCATGGTGCAAATCAAAGCAGGCATGACATCCCCCAAAATTTTAGATTTATTTACGTGTGTCTGGGCTGACCATGTTCACTCACTCAGGGTTTCACTTCACTTGTTAACGCATTTGGCACGCTCTCATGTAAATACATCTAGGATTTCAAAGGAAGGTCATCCTCCATTTCCTGCTCCATGCAGAGGGAACATGCCAGCACTATGGTGAGGATATGGAATGAGATCACTTGAGATCAGAGTTGCCATGGGTGGGTAATGATGAGGTTACCCCTATGGTGTGCGTAGATGTATTCCAAACCCTCACTATAGTTATGATAAATTCACAGGAACACAACAAACCCATCTTTGAAACTGTTCCTTGATTTTTAAGTCTACTTTCTGCTTCAGGGAAGCCATTCCTGCCATGATTTTCTGCTGATGTAATGCTAAATGGCAGCAAATAAGGGCAAAAAGGCGATGGGGGGGGAGGTGGAGAATGGGGCAATATAGAAAATGGAATGCAAGGAGAGGATGGCAGAGGAAAATGATAGAAATCAAGGGCACCATGCATTTGAGGACGTAACTTCAGAACGATTCTAAATCCTTGTTTATAAATCACGATTAGCTGTGTGAGTAGAACCCGAGGGTTACATGCCCAGCCAGGTCAGGAGAGACTCTCACCAGCTTCACTGCACTCAAACCCGTCAAGCCCCATGCTCCTTTTCTGTTAGTTAGAGCTTTTCAGTCAAACAAGAACTTCAGAAAATTGCAAAAATTTCAATTTCTTGATGAAAAAAGGATTCAGTGTTACACAAGAGAGGTGCCTCTACCAACCATAACACACCTGCACCAATCCACTTCCTCCATGAGCCCAGGCAATTGCACTAGTCCTTGCAGAAGCAACACCCTGCAATGAATAAACACTGGTTCTGATCCCATCTGACATGTATTTTTTTCATATTTGTTCTATGCCGTTGTGGGAATGAAGTCTATGTTGGTTTTTAGCTTTATTTTTTAAACTTTATGGTAAAGAGCTTTGCATTTATTTTCCTTAGCATAGAATTTTCTTTCTTTTAAATACATCTGGCTAGCTGGCATGAAATATCACTCTAGTTGGCTGAATCCCTAGAGTTTAAAGGAATATTTCTGGTCACAGGGGATTTAGCTCAAAATTTATTTCAGGATTATGCACTCAAGGATTAAGGCAAAATAAAATCCATGCAACACTTACTATTTCATATTTAAAATCTAGAAACTGCTTTGAAAATCACAGCCAACAAAAATAGATTTTTTAAATTGTTAAAGATTATGGGTAATCTTTCAAGTTTTAATGCTGAAGTTATCTTGTAGAAACTGTACATATTTGTGAAATTCCTGTTTGCATAAAATGACAGGATTTGTTGAAGTCATACTTCAAACTGAGGTTTTTGTTTGTTTTTTATTTCTTTTGAAGGATGTACCACATCCCTAACTCTTCTTTACTTAGGATGGGATTTCTGAAAGCACTTAACGCTGTGTCTAACTGTAACCCAGTTCAACCCCCGTGGTAGTTTAAATGGGAGTAGAATTAGGTCATCATAGAATGTTTCTGAAAATCCCAAGCTGATCCCTACTATTACCTCATTTAGGCCATGATAGCTCATTTTGCCGGGTAATGAACTAACACTCTTACGAATACAGATTTTCATGACTCAAGAAGAACACAAGAGGGAATTTTAACATCTGGGTTAATAAAAACCCAGAAATACTGTGTGAAAGAGCAGCAGGAGGAGAGATGCTTGGTGTTACACAGCTTGCACGACAGGCTAAGCTGGTGTAAAGAGCCACTCTCTACTGAGACCAGCACCGTTTCTTTGTGTTGTTTTTGTTTTCTTCAGTGAAGCTATGGCAGCTGAGCTGCTTACATCTAGCTTAAAACAAACCATTCGGCAAATTCTACAGAAGTTATGTGATTCAAGAGCAGCTGGTAGTTTTTCCCATCCTGATTGTCCTCAGGAGGAACTCCTACAGAGGTCTGCGCAAAGCCTGTCAACTGCGTTCAGTGGTTCAAAGTGGGCTTTCCATGCTGTGACAAACTTCAAAGCTGCCCTGTTCGCTCCTCCCCATCCTCGTTCCTCCTCTGAGTACAGCCAACCCAAAATCCCAGCCGTGCTATCCCCAGTAGAAGCACCATCGTACACACCAACTGTGTGTACTTCACAAAGTCCCATCTAACACAGCAACAGAAAGTGGATGGTCAGAATGTCTTCCACCTCGCAGAACCAGACAGCAATAGTTCAGTATAATAGATCAATATCAGGTCAATGCAAGTTTACAAGTGGGTTACTAATAAGTAAAACCACAAATGTAAAAACAGAGTGTTTCCTGGTTTCCAGAATGTGACCATTTTCTCTCCACCACATTCAGCTCCAAATATTATCTGCCAGTCTCCTTCCACCTAGATCCCACCAGAGCTGACCACAGCAAAACTGATGTGTCTTGTGACCTTATTGGCAGGCACTGATTCAGCTGAATTAAATTTTCGTATGAAACTACCCAGCTCAGACAAGAGGCACTTTTAATAGCTCTTGGAAAGCCAATCAGCAGTGCTAAGAGAGATGCAGCACATCCAGCAACTAGAAAAACAGGAGAAGCTCAGAGGAATACATCACACCGACGAACAGTGAGAGACCTGACAAAACTGTATTGAGAGGATAGTGAGAAGGAGCCGTGTGGCACATTCAGCTCTGGCTCCCTTTTGGAACCGGCATTCTATAATTTTTTTTTTCTCATCTTTAGCTAAGGTTTGATTGAAATTCATCTTAACCAAGCCCATTCACTCGCCCACAGCTTCATAGCACAGTAGTTGTGTTTGAGAAGCATGAGTGGTTTTGCGCAGGGTTTGTGGATATATCCATCAGGGGGAGGAAAACTTATTTTTAGACATATCCTGATGCATCATGGTGTTTATGCAGAAAATTGAAAAACAGTTGGTCAGAGAAAATTTGACTTTTGCCATGTTAGCACATGAGTGAGAGCTGACTCACATTTTTATTATCTGAGTGGCTATCATCTACTGGAACCATCATTTCCAGTAGTCGTATCTTGTACTTCTCACATCATCTGCATGTCTCTCCCACACATATTTCAACTTTCAAGTATCAAGGGAAGCGGGAACACCCTATTCGCCCCAGTATGCAAAATAAACCAGTCACTTTGCAGGACGCAGTCGCAGGACATAGATCCTAGTCAGATAGCACCTCCCAGCTGCTTTGTGCAAAGATGCTGTGGAAAACTCAAAGAGAAGCGCAGTCAAGCCAAAGCTGGCATATTTTTAACAGAGAGAATGTCTTTGCTAAACTATTTCGAATGAAGTAAACTGAGTGTTCTTTAATAAAGACAGATTTATTTTCATAGAGATGTTTTTGCATGAACATTAATATACCTGAGAGTTTTGCTGCGTAAGCAATCAGAGTCGTAAACCTGGAAGACATCTGAGGACATCATGCGATGCATTCTCCCACCCTAGGACTGGACCAGCCCTAAATTTCTGAGTCCTTCAAAACGTTTAGCTGGCCTCTCTCATTTTCAGTGATGGAAATGACTCCATTTTCCCAGGCATCCCTGTCCCAGTGATTCACTATTCCTAAGATTTTTTTTTCCTGTGTATTTAAACCCAGTCTTTGTCCTAACCACCACTGGTGTGAGAAACAGTCTTCCTTCTAACACTGTTGCTTACTGTTACGTAAAACAAAATTTTGAATAAGAGGAAACCTGAATTTAAAAAAAAAATAAAACCAGTACTTGAGATTTCAAAACATGAGGGTTTTTTTTTTTTGCTTTGTTTCGATTCATGTCGTCTTTAACTTGTTTCAGTCAAAACTATTATGAAAAAGCCCCACCTTATGTCATCTTAGAAATGCAGTCCTCATCTGGGTATGCAATAAATTAGACAAGGCAGACTACTCTCATGGGGCTAGAAGGTCGATTTCTGGACCAGAATGATTTCAGAAAAATTAAACTTTTAGATTCTTATCTACAATGATCTATTTGAGGTTCGCCTCTCACTTGCTAGTAGTCTAGTTTTTCACCTCCAGAGGCTTCAGTTTAAATCTTGGTTTAGGTCACAGTGAAAATGAGTTCAGTGGTTTGCACCCTAGTGGACTTCTGTCAACATTAAAAAAACCACCATACTATCCTGCACAACTGGAAATTTTTGGTTAAAAGAAAGCCGGGACTGGAAAACCAGAGGTCATTACAAGTTGACACCAAAGTGTAATGCTATAACTCTACGGAAAATTTTGAACAGCATCTGATACAAAGAAGTCCAGTGACAAGCAATGTATGAGGAGATTAACTGCTACCTTACCAGGGAGGTATTCATTGTTTGTCCAAACTCATAGGTTTTTTTAATCCCACCTTCATGCGTTATTCCAAAAAACTCTGATAAGAACCTCGTAATGAGCAATGATGGTGGGGAAAAAGATCTCAACACTATGTTTTAAATGAAATTAAATGGTTAGCAACATGCTTTACCATCGTTCCCAAGAAAACAGCTGTAAGGGAAATGATTTGTTGTACAAAAATATTTCTGCATGAAGATATATTAAGAAGTTTAATACTGTTGTCCTCAAAGGAAATACAGAAAAAAAGGAAAGTCAGAGATAATCGTGAGTTTTAGATCAAAGTATGGATTTTACATTTACCATACTAAAAAAAAAAAGCCTAAAGTAAAACCAAAAAAATGCAAATAATATCTTCCCATCTTTCACTCTTTTAGCTATCCACTTCTCTCCTTCAATTACATAAAAATCTTGTTCTCAGCTGCTCTGTAGACACAAAATGAAGTAGAAACACTCTCATATACAGACAGATGCTAAGTACCAGTCTCTTGACTCCGATGTTCCAAAGCTGCAGATGACAACAGCAGTAGAGAGTGCTTTCCCATAACCCAAGGAACTAAGAGGAATTTTCACCAAGTTTCCAGAAAAGTTCACATACAGTTTTAGGCTAGATAGGCACAGATTTTTTTTCCCCCATACAAAAATTTTAGGAAAAACAAAATGGGAATGAGCGGAGTTTTGCACTGTGAGAGTTCATGTCACCTCAGCTACAGACAGAACACCGAATTCAATCATTTGTGGTGCTGACATTTGCAGCACAATTCATCCCTGGCCACAGGTTATGTTCCAAGATCTCAGCTTTTATTAAAGAAAACCAGAACAATGGCTCTTTTTTTTTTTCGTTCTCCTCTGCTGCCACAGTTGCAATAGAAGGCTTGTATTTTGGAGGACCACATAAACGAATATAAAATTTGTTTTCCTGAATTTGTGGTCTGCCTTAAGCATGACTGGAGTCATGTGAAATGTCACATGCATCTCAGCAGAACACCAGCTATGAAGAAAAAGGATGATGACAGAGTGACCCACGACATCCTAAAAAGTGGTCCCCCACTCCAATGTTCAAATAAAATTTGATAAAAACAAAGAAACAACCCACGTGAGAACTATGGCACTGATTGTATCATCCATTCGCAAATGCAAATTTAAAATCCTGTTTCTCTGATGTTATCACAGCTTTAACTATAGGTAGATTTCTGAAGAATTGAAGGTCGAAGACCATGACATCTTGATGACAGCTTTCCCACACAGCGAGACATATTGCATAATGCAGTAACCTACAGAACATGTTTCTACAATAGTTTCCATCTACTCATTTAGTTTCACAATATTAATATCTACAGCCTACAGCAAAATGTCAGTTGTGGAGCTGGATCAAAACACATCTCTCCAGCCCCTTGTAAAGGGGCCAATAGTTTTGATGGTGCAAACAAACAAACACACACCAAAAAAAAAAAAACATTTACTCAAAGGTAAAATCACAGGAAAATATAATAGAAACATAAGACCTGACAGAAAAGGGAAACCATTCAAAAGCTTCAAGCAATGCCCCACAGGGTGCTTCAATCCCGTGCTCCTTGAACAGGGGAGAAGATAAGTTACAATGGGAAAACAACTTCTCCAGAGAGTTAGAAAATAAAAGCACGCAAACAAATCAGAAACAAAGAAATACCCTCAAACTATCTGCACTGAAAAAGGACACAGAAAAAGCACACCTGACTTCTGGAAGTGAAGGGGCAATCAGAAGGACATAGATGCACAGCTAGCCTCTGAATCTGTCCCAGAACAGGGGGATCTCGTGAACTGGAAAATACGAGATAATAGAGTCACTTAGGGATTACACTATTATAATTTCATAATTTGATTCAGAGTAGGTCCAAACACGGCTGAATCCAGCCTTTCACAGCCATCACTATTTGCTGTCACCTCTCAGGAGGCTCGGGTACCAGGATTTAACATTTTTCCAAAGATGATCTAACAAATTATGGGCTTGATTATCTTAGAGGAGAAGGCAATTAAAACATATGCGGGGACTGAAGAGTGCTTGGAAACCTGGCACGTCGACAAGAGTTGGTAGCGTTGATTCGCATAAGAAATCCCAAGCCCTGGCACCTTCAAGGCATCCCCTACACAGATTTGCTCTGAGGCTTCAGCTTTTTGTGAGAGGCCAATTTTTTTTCCCATCTAAAGTATCAGTTAGTTTGATGTTGTGAACGAGCAACTGGATTGGTTGACGGCTATTGATAATTGTTTGTATTTTAGGATTGGATCAGTTTAGAAGAGAATAACAGATGACTGTAAATGTTGTGTAATTAAGTCAGAGTTGTACTTACCAGTAACATTTATGACACTGAATTTTACTGATATCCAAATATGTATCAGTTGAGAACAGTAAAAGAGTTCAAATTCTCAGCAACAAGATTAATGAATTTACGGAAATAGTGAAATAAAAATTAATGTAGATGTAATAAAAGTTAAAAACCATACATTATTCTGTTTTAAAATGGGAACACAAGAAAGCAGAACACGGTAAACAAGTAAAATGTCCTTAAAACAAAAGGCTCTTAAAAGCCTCTTTGCTCCAAGAGCAAAGATTCTACATAGTTCCAGGCTTGCTGACGTCCACCTCAGAAACGTCAAGGGTCAGCTCGATGCATTTGAAGCAGCTGATCACAATCCTGCTAACTGTTGTGTAAAGGGTGTGCACAGTGTAACAGTCTGAATCTAAGCGGGCCTCATCCGGTAATGCCTTCAAGGAGAGGACTGGCCCCACTAGCAAGCTTCTGTTCTTCAGTTCATACTCATGTTCAAAGCATTGATTTTAGGATGAAAATTAAACAGAAGCCTTGATTCTTTTGGAGCATTGAATTCCTCATAGTGATATTTTTCTGCAAGAATATAAATTGCCAGATAGGATTTCTGCACCAAATTCCAGTTCAGACAACGATGGCTTGACGAAGACCTACACGCACTTTTAGGTTGATTATCTTTGTTATTGCCAATGTCTTCCCATGCCGTCATTTTCAGCTTAGACAGTGACTGTAAAATGTTCTCGAGCATGTTCAGGATCTTCAATAATATCTGTAGCACATAGGTCCCAGACATGTAATTGAATCAGCACGGTAAAGTTCTACTTCTCTTTAGATCTCCTTAGAGTCAATCTTTGTAGAATAGCCTGTTTCCAAACACAGCATAAATGAATATCCAATGCAATTATCAGATAGTAAATTTAAAAACAGAGGAAGTACTTTCTCACAGAACACAAACTGTAGACCTCACTGACACAGGAGGTTTTGGGACTGAGATAAAAAAAGACTTCAGATAAATCCATGGGCAATACCTCTGTCAGCAGCTATTAAAAACAGTAGTGCAGGCTGAACCTCTGCGACCCTGACAGCTGGAACCTGGGAGGGCACTGCGGGAAAATACAGTCTTAAAACTGGCATCCATTAGTGCTTATGCTGGAGACAAAGTCCTGGGCCAGGAGGACGTTTGGTGTGGTTCAGCAAGGAAATCATTACGGCTAGTAAGAGAACTGAAACAAGGATTCTCTAGAGAGAGGTCCTTGCGTATATAGTAAGAACAACGAATGCAAGATGTGGCTAACAGAAATTACCTTAGAGCGGCATCTATCTAAAGGAAAATACCTAATTTCGGGGGGATCCCTGTTCACAGTCATATGCTTTTTCCTCCAGTCCTGTTCAGGGGCAAGCCAATAATCAGAAAGGCAGCAAGTAGTGGTGTGGGAATAGCTAGTTCTGTAAAATTGCAAACTCTCTCCATCCTTAGTCATTATGGAAATGCTAAGCTTCATGCCTCCAGACCACAGCTGCAACCTAAGAAAGAGCCATTGCATGTGACAAATTTTGTTTTCCAGCCAGTAAAGGTTATGGCAAAGCTTACAACTAGCCCAACCATTATTGGCTGCACACTCCACAGCTACTACACAGGTTGGAAGAGTTATCTTGAAAAAAAAATATATATGGGAGCTAACTGGCTTTTCCTTCCCTCGCTTATCAGCCACACCTCCAGCTACAGTCAGTAAGAAGAAATGGGACTGCAACTGTCCTGGGTTTCCTGAGCAGTCCCCTCTTTCATTGCCCAGAAAGATAGGAGGTAATTTCCCAGGATGTGAGGCACGTTAGAGAGAAACCTCAGCGTGATGATCAGTTTAGCTTCAGAAAGAATCTCCTGGAGAAGAAAGGCCTTTTCTGCTTCTCACACCATGCTGCC
>NW_010423910.1:8888-33292 GCF_000710305.1 Buceros rhinoceros silvestris | reverse complement strand
ACCAAGCAATATCATGGTAGGCATCCAACCGATATGTTGGTGTAGGAACATTATTTACACCTTGATATTGAAAGAGTTTTGAGGGTATCATCTGTAAAAAAACCTGACACCACTCTACTCAATGCTTGTCAGTCCACACCTGGAATACTGTGTTCATTTTTGGTCCACACTACCCAAAACCAATGAAGACAGGCTTCAGAAGGTCCAGAGAAGGACCATAAAGATTATCAAAGAACTAGGAAGCTGCCATATGAGGAAAGGCTCTTGGAACTGACTTGTTCAACCTTGACAAATGAAGGCTTAGGTGACACTTTCTCACCATGCTCCAGTATTTAAGGGGTGCCTTCGAAGAAGATAGAGGCTCCCTTTTTAAAAGGACTAACATAGAAAAGTTACTCCTGAGAAGATTTTGTTTTGGCACAAGAGGGAAATGTTTCACAATGAGAACAATTAGCCGCTGAAATAACATCCCCAGGGAAGTGGTGGATTCCCCAGTATTGGACACTTTAAAGGTTTGGCTGAACAGGGTGCTGGGCCAGCTTGCCTAGACAGTGCTTTTGCCAATGAAGGTTGGACCAGATGATCCTTGAGATCTCTTCCAACTTAAGATTCTATGATTCTAAAGAGCTACTCAAGAAAATCTTCATGTCTTATTTGACTGGTTACCAGGCAGGCCGAATTACAAAGGATGATATAAGATTTGACCTTTTGAGTCTTTTTTTGAATACGGCCTATGTGACTACAGTCAAGTAATTTGGACCACCATACTTTATTCAGTTTTAGAATAGGGATAATAATTCATTCATATCTCAGAAAAGATGTGAAGAAAAAAATCTGTACTTGAGTGTGACATACCCAAATGTTATGACTGTTATAGTCAAGGAAAAGTATGGACAGAAAATCATTAAACCAAATGATCAGAACTTTAGGTCAGATGCTCATCTCAGTGAAAATCTAGTTCTCAATTTAAGGATTTTGGTAACAGTATCTTAAAAACACCTGACTCAAGATCTTGAAAATTTCCGTATCTAGAATAATCCCCTCAATAGCCTCTATCATTAAAATTAAATTTTAAAAGATGAAATCTGCTTTTAGGGGTTGCAAGTGCTTAGGATATAGGCTTCATTAAAAACAAGGTTTGTGGAACAGGTGAAACAGAAAGCAGCTATTAAAGGAATATGTTATCGGTGACAAAAATATCAAACCATATTGCAACATTTACAAGGAAACGTCTTCAAAAGATGTTCTACAAACATTAATTAGACCTAAAAATTAGACCTCCCCTGCAAACCACAACATATTTTATCAGTGGAACATGAAAAAACAAAATTACTTGCCCCACATGCTGACTTTCCAACGGGAAAATCCAGAGCAGAAGGCAAGGCTGGATCTCCCTCTTGCCCAATTTTAACAAGCATTTTTTGGACATTACATGCCGTGTTTCTGGCTTGTGCTGTGAGTCTTATGGCTTTTACAACTGACGTGGAGTCCTGTGTGGTCAGCAGATGAGTGAGAGTGTTGAAGGAAATGGAATTGGTATCATGAAGTTTTACTTCCTCTTTTTCAGTGTTAGTTGTTATATGGAAATGTCAGTTTGGGCTTGTTTCTTCAGTTTTTCAGGAAACTTTTGCCACTTTACCCCATTTGAGTTCTCAACAGGAAAAAAAAGAAAAGTTGGGATTCCCATTGAAATGTTTCATTTAGAGTCCATGTTTTATTTATTTTTATTCAAAACAACAACTGTTTGTTTATTTGTTTTAAAGCTTATGAAATGCCAAAACAATTCATCTATTTATTTTGCAAAGGCTAAATTAAACCCAGACTTGAGAGCTTGACTTTCGGAAGTGCAGGTCACCTACTGCTCTGGCTAAAGTAAAAATCAAGTTAATGAACTCAACACCTCTCACTCATGAAAATGTTACTTAGAAATATTTGTCTTTGTTTTAATAAGTCCATTAAAATATTTTCATCCAGTGACTGAAGAACACCCTCACTTTTTAAAAAGCCAAACTTCTCAACCAGTGTGATTTTCACTCAAAATCAATAAAAACTAAAACCAACAGATGGCAGGTGTTGAAGAATATTTTCTGGCAAAGGAACTGCTTTTCGGCTGAACAGAAAAATTGGAAACCTTATTTATATTAGTTCTAACTTGGTTCCACTCTTAGAGCGCTTCTGTGCTGCAACTCTCTTCTTCTATGGTCCTTTCCAATTCAGAACTACTCATGTGTGTGAAAAGGACATTACTGTGCTGTTGAAATGGGGTAAAATACTGAAGCATAATAATTCCAGTGTAATTTGGCATTTTTTTTACACTCAGTGTTTTATGCTTTATTCTTCCAGTAGAAACGCCATATAAAAAAAAATAGAGAATAAGTAAGATATCACCTTCTTAAAGTGAAATTCTGTTTCATTCTGAACAAGGTAACAAGGAATTGTGCATACACAGCTTCAGTATGCTACAGTGACTTCTGATGTCTAATAAAGTCAATGGGGAGAAATGAGCATTTGAAAAGAATGATCAATTTTATCTATTTTCACTGTCCGGAGAGGATGAGGTGAACTGCACCCAAGCCTGCTCATTTCTAAACTGACAACAAAGGGAACATCAGGCGACTAACACAGGTGTATAGATCTGGAGTTTAATCTTTTTTCTTTCTATAAGCTAAATTACAGGAAAAAAGAGATGTTTCACGTCCTTGATATTTCTCACAATAGTCATAAGCCACAGAAGCATCTAAGCAACGATGGAAAAAACAGACTTTTTTTCTTTTTAGAATTATTTAAAAATCTTTGAAAGCTGAATCTGACCTTAAAAAATAATCAATATGTAAATAAATAATAATTTTAAAAGTAATAGAAAAGATAATGACATGACTGCAATATAAGTGTCAATGAATTTTCCTTAAAATCCTGCTCCTTTTAAAAAATATCTAGCTATTTTAAAGACAGATGTAAGCTTTAGAATCACAGAATCACAGCATCATCTGGATGGAAGAGACCTTTAAGATCATTAAGTCCAACTGTTCACCCTGCACTGCCAGGGTCCCTGAACCATGTCCCTCAGCAGCACCTCCACACATCTGTTAAACACCTCCAGGGATGGGGACTCCACCACCTCCCTGGGCAGCCTGTTCCAAGGCTTCACAACCCTCTCTGCAAAGAAATTTTCCTTGATATTTAACCGAAATTTTTCCTGACACAACTTAAGGCCATTTCCTCTCATCCTGTCACTCGTCATGTGGGAGAAGAGACCAGTCCCCAGCTCTCTACAATCTCCTGTCAGGTAGTTGTAGAGAGCAATAAGGTCTCCCTTCAGCCTCCTTCCTCCAGGATAAAAAACCCCAGTTCCTCCAGCCGCTCCTCATAAGACTTGCTCTCCATCATGGCATCACAGAAGAGCCATCCACTAGACTGAGTGTGGAAATGGTACAGTCTTCTCAGAAAAGAAGGAACCCACTCAAACATGTACCTTAACGGTCTCCAGAACACTACTGTCAACAGGGCACCTCTGGGGTCCTGACAAATTTTAGGGCATACACATAAGTTTCTAAATATGAATTTACAAGTTTAATTTTAGGGGTGATTTTTGCTTCATCCTCTCTTTTGAATACCAGCAGGGTGTTGATACAATATTTATTGTCTTTCCCCAAACAACAGAATAAAGTCTTTTTTTACCATTTATGTTACCAATTGAGTACAGAGTGATCTGTAAATAATTTCTGCTATTAATGCTAATTTCCCAATACAATTGTTCGCTATAGTAGTTTTATGAAACGAAAAGAAGTCAGGGCAGACAGAAAATGAAAGAGAACACACTGATATAACTTTTCAAGTAAACGTTTCTCACTTTTGTCTGATTTTGAAACAACTGAAATTATCAATTTTCAAAAGTTGAAGCTGTGTTTCAAGGTGGAATCAAATCTTTAAAGTATGAAGGCAAAGATCTGTTCCACATCAGCCTAATTTGTCTCTGAGCAAACACTGGCCTTTTAGAATCTTATTTTATTCTCTTTGAAGCACCTCTTGCTAGTCCCATGAATAGGCATTCAAGTCCATCTGGTCATCGTCGCTAACAATTAGTGGAAACCAGAAACCAAAGGAAAGGCTGTAAGACTAGGCAAGCTCCTAATGAGACTTTCCTCAACATGTCAAAATCTGTTAGAAACTTAGAAACTTCGATGTCTGAAATTCTTGAGCTAGATATTTATATTTAATAGTGGGTTTTTTTTTTCTGATAGCAATATTACTTTGGGGAGCCCAGGCTAGCCTTGAGCTGACATCGACTTGTAGCACCAACAGCATTCCATGGCATATTAACTGCATGTTGTGCAAAGATGAAACTGCTCTCAATTCTTCAGAACCTCTGTCCTCTGACAGCCTCCTTTGGTACCCTCACTTCTTGCATTAGAAGATACAGTAGCATCTTTCCCCTCTACCCTTTCCGTGTCACTCACAACTTTATAGACCACTGTGCTGTTTCCCCTCAGCTGCTACTTTTCAGGCTGATGACTCTCACATATCTTAGTGACTCCATATGTGAAACCCATTCTCCACTTTCCACTTTATCTGACCATTGTTCTCTGCCCTTTCTTGACTGAGACACTGAGAGGGATGAGATTTTAGGGCACAGAAGCAGTGATGTTAATTCAGCACAAAAATTCCTTCTAGTCAAGCCAATTTATTACTGACAGCTGACAGGATTTTCATTGCACGTGTTTTCAGTTTAGACGTTGTTACTATGCCCACTGGAAAACCATTTCACAGACAGATACCCTCCTGCATTAGAATTTTTCCCCCAAAACTTCCTTAATGTAATTTGCTTCGCTTCAATAAGAGAAGTTGGGAAAGAAAAAAAACTTATAAATTAAAACAGAATTCTCCTCTTAGTTATAAACTAGCCCCTCCATTGCTGGGAGAATGAGAGGCTCAATTAATTCTTTCCATGCAAAGATGTGAGTCTTTCTTGGAGTATGAGGTCATATCGCAAAATCATAATTGTTTCCTCTGAGTCTTTTGCTTCTTTCCTGCTTGTGTGAAGAAAAATGTCTATGTCTTAGCCACAATAAAATATCCTGTTAGTAGATAGTCCTGTTAAGATACTTGACTGCCAAGTACGAGAACCAGTAACAGAGAGGTCTAACATGGTATAGACACATTGGCATTACCAACCTGTACACTGGCAGATGGTTATATAGCATACCAATAAATTCAGAGATAAAAGAGTAATTAATTTTGGCTTTGAAAGGTACGGCAATGGAGGAGTTCCCAAAAGCCACTGCTGATAGCTGGAATTTAGACATAAAATAGAGACATTTACAGAATTTAACATAGGAGTGAGTCATTTTCTTGATGGTCCTTTCTTTATACTTGCAAAGTCCATACACACTTGTAGGGCATAACTCATAGATTCAGACATGTTGGGAGGAACTTCTGTAAGTCTTCTGTCCAAACCACCTCTCAAAACACAACCAATTAGGTGAGGTTGCTCAGTGCATTGCTCAGTCAAGCTTTGAATATCTCCAGCAAAGGGTATCATCTCATCATCCCCCTAGACACCTGTTAAGTGCTTGATCACCTTCATCATCAGCCACAATTTTTTCCGACTATATGACTAAAATTTTCCACATAGAACTTTGTACCTTCAATTCTACCCCATTGTAACTTTAAGAAGTCTAACTTCACCTTTACTACACTCTCCCATCAGGTAGTTGCTGACAGCAGTGAAAACCACCTTAGCCTCCTCTTAAAGCTAAATAAACCTAATCTTCCACCTTCTCCTTGCATCTCTTGAACTCTGCTCTAATCATCTGCTCACACAGGAATGCAGCTGGCCACCTTCACCACACAGCCACGATGGTGACTCCTGTTCAACCTCTTGCCCAATCAGAGCACCCAGCTATTTTCCCGTGAAGTCATATTCTATTCAGTCAACTCCCCATTCTGACAACTAAATAGATTGAGACAGATTGCTCCTACAAGCAGCTATTTTTCTCCATAAACCATAGAGGGAATCTAGAGTGATTAGCTCAAGTATAGCTCTCTACACTGAAGAGGTGTAGACTCCTCCAAATTGCTGCACTTGGTTGGCAGGAAGTTTGATTCTCTGGAAGAGACGTTGATATTGTTAGGTTAGAGTTATGGAGAGTTACCATAGACCAACAGCAAGGAGCGGGAAGGCATAAAAGCATCAGCAAAGGTTGCCTTCCTTCTTAGGCTCTTGCTTAGATTTATCTCTGGACATTAAATCATTTCATAGGAACTCGACACAGGGCTAAGGTTCTGAGGACAGAAGATTATCTTGCCTCCTGTTTGATGGTTTTGTGCTACGCTTGTAAATAAAACAAATTATGCTTAGAATAAATAAGGATTCCTTATCACTGAATTTTTCTTTGTCTTCTTAGGAGACAAACCTCTTATGCAACACTGACATGAAAATTAAATAGTAAATTAGGAACAATAGTGAAACTGTATTTTCATTTTCTTTCAACTTCAATTTCCCCTCCCCATTTTCCTGAATCTATTGCAAACTCTTTTTTTTCCCTGTTTCTGGCTCAGAACCAAAGAGGAGCGCACTGAGGAAAGGCAGCCCGCTTCCTGTTGAAAGCAGCTGGTTTAAGAACAGTCAGACAATTTGCCATCATAAACATCTACCCAACCCTTTTGTGAATTTTATTTTCTTTCATTCAAAATCACTCTATAATTTCATAATGATACAGTGATAATGGCATAGCAATAACCTTTTTACATATTCAGCTAGTTTCTACCTAGCAAAAAACATCTTACACATCAGTTAAAGCGATAGGCATATATTTCAGTGAAAGATTTTTCCTCCATCTGTTCAAATGGTGCATTTTTCAAATAAACTCTCACTAAGCTTGGTGTCTTAGGAAAAAAAAAAAGATGTATTAAAAAAAATAATTAGCACCACTCTGTTACTTAGCTGGGGAACAGATGACTCTTTGCTTAACACAGGAAAAGAACTATGTGGGATGTGTCAGCTTTGCAACACAGTGGTCACTCCTTCAACGTAGACCGAGAACAGAAGTTACAGAGCTCATCCTTCTTCATGATGTAATTAAAGGCCAAGGAAACTTCCACACAGCTTTACAGAGCAGGGTGAGAAATGGGGATGGAGAAATGGAAATAAAATCTCAAAGGTAGTGTACATTATTTTTACAGGACCTAATGCACCCCAGAGTCCTGAGGGAGTTGGCTGATGTAGTTGCCAAGCCACTCTTCATGATATCTGAAAAGTCCTGGCAGTCAGGGGAAGTCCTCAGGAACTGGAAAAAGGGAAATACTGCACCCACTTTTAAACAGGGGAGAAAGAAGGACCTTGGTGACTACTGATCTCTGTGTGCCTGGCAAGATCATGGAACAGACCCTCCTTGAAGCTCTGCTAAGGCATATGGGGATCAGAGACATGACTCGAGACAGCCAGCATGGCTTCACCAAGGGCGAGTCTTGCCTGATTGACCTAGTGGCCTTCTACAATTAACTGACTGCATCAGTGGACAGGGGAAGAGCTATGGATGTCATCTACCTGGACTTCTGTAAAGCCTTTGACATGGTTGCCTACAACATCCTTCCCTTTAATTTGAACAGATACGGGTTGAATGTGTGGACTGTTCAGCAATGAGGAATTGGCTGAATGGTCACATCCAGAGGGTGTGATGTCCAACTCCAACTAGATGTCCAGTTGGAGGTCAGTGACAAGTTGTGTCCCTCAAGTTATGCCTGTACTAGGACCAGTGCTGTTTGTTTAATATCTTCATCGATGACATAGACAGCAGGATTGAGTGCTCCCTCAGCAAGTTTGCAGATGACATAAAACTGAGTGGTGCAGTTGACACATCAGAGGGATGGGTTGTCATCCAGAGGGACCTGGACGAGCTGGAGAAGTGGGCCTTTGTGAACATCGTGAGGTTCAACAAGGCCAAGTGCAAGGTCCTGCAGCTGGGTTGGGTCAACTCCTGGTGTCAATACAGGCTGGGTGGTGATGGGTTGAAGAGCAGCTCTGAGGAGAAACATGTGGGGGTACTGGTGGGTGAAAAGCTGGATGAGACCTGACATCGGTGCTGGCAGCCCCAGAAACAGTATTCTGGGTTGCATCAAAATAAGCATGGCCAGAATGTTGAGGGAGATGATCCTGCCACTCTATTCTGCTCTGGCAAGACCCCACCTGAAGTACTGCATCCAGCTTGGGGCCCTCAGCACAAGAAGGACATGAACGTGTTGTAGCGGGTGCATAGGAGGGCTTCAAAAATGACGAGAAAGGTATAGCACCTCTGCCATGAAGACAGGCTGAGAGACTTCGGGTTGTTCAGCCTGGAGAAGAGAAGGTTCCATGGAGACCTTATTGAAACCTTCCAGTACTTAAATGGGGCTTGTAAGAAGCAAGGGACAGTCTTTTTAGCAAGGCTTGTTGTGACAGGACAAGCAGTGATGGTTTTAAACTAAAGGAGGAGAGGTTTAGACTAACTAGAAGGAAGAAATTGTTCACGTTGAAGGTGTTCTCTTGTTGCCCAGAGAGGTGGAAATATTCCCTGGAAATATTTCAGGTCAGATTGGTCCTTGGGGCTCTGAGCAAGCTGTTCTAGTTGCAGGTGTCCCTGCTCTCTGTCGGGGGGCTGTACTAGAAGACTTTTGAAGGTCTCTTCCACCCAAAACATTCTATGATTTACCTGTCTATGTTTCTACCTCCAACACTAAAGCCAGTCCTGGAGTCACAGGTGCAGAGCAGACAACTCAATTTAGGGCTCTGTGGGCCAGTTCAGGTCTGTAGGAATACTGCTGCGCCAGCAAACATGGCAGCAGTGCTCCAGCAACGCAGCTGGAAGGATTTTGATGTTTATCAGACAACTTTGTGTTTAGGTCAGGGGACAAAGTGGCAACCAGAAAAAGACAAGTTTGAGCAAGGGACACGAAGTCCAGACCTACAAATATAACAACTCTATCCTGACCCAGAAGAATAGAGGCAGCAACAGGGTTGCAGGATTTCTTTAAACGCTTGGTCCTAATTGCTGGTCTAAATCAGAGCAGCTAACTCAAAATAGTACTTGATTCTCACAGCTTCATTATTTCCAGCTACCTTTTACAGATTTTTTTTTTCTCTTTGTTGACAGAAAAAAAAAATAATGGATTCGTGAAAGAAGTTCCAAACCAACTATTCTACCTTTATTTTTTAGTTCACGACATCTTTGCTGTTCATCCAACCTTTACAATTAATTTGCCTTCTTAAAGCTCCTTTATTTTTCAGCTGTGTCTCACGCTTTTTAGTTTCCCACCCCTCGGAGTAAACACCACAGTGTCCCCCTATCCTGAAGCCCTCAAACCTGAAAGGATAGCTTTAATTTCACTTTGCATTGCTTTCCTTTGATAATAATAAACCACCCACAAACACAGGCAAACTTCTGACTTGATTTAAAGCCATCTCTCTGATGTGTCTCCAGCTTTGCCTTCTGACTTTCTGTCTGTGCAGATGTAAATTATTCAGTGAGGGGTGTTGTAGACATGCCTCCTTCATTAACGTCAGTGGGACTTGTGAGGCTGAAGGCAAATCTACCCTCCCCACAGGCATCTCATGTTGGAAATTTACACTTTATGGCTGTCTAGTAGGACAATATATCACCACACTCTTCATAACTGTTATTCATTCTCTGGAAGGAAAAAAAAAAAAAAAGGCAAGCTCTGGTGTTCTTTGCATTATACAGATCCTTTGCCACATAAAAAAAAGAAAACAAACCATAAAAATAAAAAATGCTTCTGCTAGTGTTTACCACTCAGAACCATCAAAATGGGAACAGCAAAGAAGTGCCCAGAAGTGGGTGCAATTTGTGATGTTGTAGTTAATCACAGATAATTGCTTACAGTCTGTGTAGTACCTACTAAGTGATTTTGTAAAACATGGTCAGACCACAGATGTGATCCAGTTGGTGTTTCGTACCTTTTCCTAGATTTCACTGCTGCATGGATTGTTAGTTAAGACATTTAGAGCCCATCATCAGTGCATCATGTGATCCATATCACAGCATTATTTGGCCCATGGGCAGTATAGTATCATCATTGTTGCAAAGCACAGAATAATAAGGCAGAGACATATACTAACGGCTTGGGATAGCCAGATTCACCTGATTCATTTTAATGAACAACTAGGCCAGGAAAGCAAACCCAACCATCTGTGCTGCAAAGACAGTGAATGCTGGAATTTTTTTTCCCTTCATTGTCATATTGCTATATCAGCACATGTGCTAACTTCAAACCTTTCCCATAACACATGTGCTCAAATTGCAATCATTTGGATGCAATTTGGTTTATGCTTCCATTTCCCCCCTGTTGATATGAGTGGGGCGGTTGTTGTTGCCGTTGGAAATGCTTTGACATCTCTGTCTCAATTTCTTAATGTTCTTCTATGTGACCTTGTCCAATCAAATCTAACAGGTACTGGCACACTTGCTTCTGCCTTGATCTGAAAATACACACAATTAGGTGCTAGTCATTCGTGATTTGTTTTTGACGGTGCTTAAAAAATATGCATATAGCTTGCTAATGAGGTAAACAAACAGGCAGGGCCCTGTAGCAGAATGTGAGGGTGAAGAAAAAGGCATCTTACATGTTCTTTCATTGACTATTAAACTACTAAACTTGAATTCAAGCCAGGTGACACACAAGAAAATGCAAACAAAAAAGATCCTGGTCACATAAACAATACAACAGCAGTCTGAGAGATGGCAGCTTTTTCAGTCATTATTGCCTGGACTCATTTAGCTCAATTTAGGCCCTCAATTTATGTTCCTCTTCATCCCAGACTTCCTTTGCAGCCATGAAGAGGGAGAAAGGTCTCTTCAGCATCACCAGGACCACGTGTTCCATCCAAGATCTGACTCAGCCTTTGGAAACACTGCTTTGCCTCCCCACCACCCATAGAAAGAGCATGGGGTGACCAAGCTGTAGCACCTCACTGAAAACCTTTGTTTCTGCAAGATGTGTTCAGAAGAATTAATATCCAATCACAAACGTAACAATGAATGTTCAGCATCTCAGGGAACCCCACGGAGCCATCACTCTACTTGGCAGTATGGGCAGAGCAACCTTTGGAGCAAGACACACTGTGGCCACATCACTGAGTCCTTCCATCTGATAGAAACCTTTACTAATGAAGCTTCTCTGCTTTAGGGGCATAAATGAGTACTTGTGCATGGCTTTTCACTCGTCTGAGTGGATACATCAGCTCAATTGGCACTGACTCAGGGATGTCTCCAACTGCTCTAGGCAGACATAACCCTATTATTAAAATTAATATTGGGTTAAAATGAGACATGAGCAACGGTGCTGGATGCACTGATTCGTGCTAATTGTGATAGCTCCATTTCTCTTTGCTGGGCCTTGGTCATTTGGAAGCTGATGTCTGTTCCATTAACACACAAGGATGTTACAGTGCCACAGGGTGAAAACATATTGCTGGTGTTAAACGGATGGGCTGAGAGAGTGCAAACAAGTGTCAATAGTTGAATTATTTTAATTATTAGCTTTTTCAGGTGGCAGGATGCAAAGCCTGCATATGGGGATTACATGTGGGAAAAAGAAAACCTAGTTAATGGACAAAATGTGGTCATGGTTAAAAATAACGGTAAAATTACGTCTTTGTGCTCCTTCTGTGGTGAGGGGATTAGTCTGTAACACACTCACATGGCTATGTCACGGCTGTGTGAGAAGTTTTAGAGAACATCCATCACATAACGCGTGTTTCCAGAATCTGTGCTTACTAACATACTGCCTCAGTGTTTCTTAGATAAAGCAGAGCTGTCTTCCTTGTTTGTTGAACACCAGTTTTGGTCTCCATGCTTCCTAGAGAAGAATCTTCATTTCTGTAAATTCTTTTATTCTGATCCCTCTGAGATTTCAGTTGATGAGTAATTGTTGCTGGGTTTTGTTTTTACAGAAAAACACTGTTAAAATTATTGTGGTTAGCAGATGTTAAGGTTTAAAGAGACTGTAGCAATTTTCTAATCCATCCTCTTGTGTGTCATCAGCCTGGTAAGTTCTGTATCTATTCTGTCAATTTTAGATAGTAGCATACTTTTTATACAGAGACACCTGTAATGCAGCATTCCGGGAGAATCTGTTGTTCTCACAGCTGGAGCTAGGTGAAACATCAAGGCTAAATTCCCAAACAATCCCTTCAAAAAAGGTGTATTTGGATTAGCTGAAAACAAAAGTCTGAGTAAAAAATTAGAATTCTCGGAGATGCACAGTATGTTGTTTTATTGAGAGAGTTGAAATGTTTCATTTCATCATAACAATTTAGATACCCGAACACAGATGTCTTATATCCATTTAAATACTTCGGAGGGCCTGTGAGATGCATAAGAGGAGCTGCTGAAGATCTGCACCTCTGCAAAGCGACAGCTGGGGTTTGGGTGTGGGGAAGCCCAGCGCATGTAAATGTACAGCCGACACCCAAGGTTAGGCAGCATAATCCCTCCCAGAGCCAGAGCATCTCAGTTCTCGGTTTCAGAATGAATTTTTTTGTTTTGTTTTTTTTTTTGTTTGTGTGTGTGTGTGTGGTTTCTGTATCAGGAGACAAATACATAAATAAAAATATAAAAAGTGAATTTGCCACATTTGAGGTTCTGTTCTAACCAATGGTATTTTGGGCATTCAGCAGTTAAAATATTCCCATCTCTTCCTGCCTTGCAAACGGAAATAAACCCAAACCATTTAATTTACTCTTCTCTCCCCAAATACTTCCAGTTTACCCAAACATGAATCACCTCGATCCAAGAGAGGTATTAATAAAGAACCTCACTTAGAGCTGCTCGTTTCTGCATGGATGTAAAGAGAACCTAGATGAAAAACTGTGGTCAGATGCCTAACGTTCAGCCAGCTAAATTGAGGTGAGATGAAAAACAACCTTACAGGCAGGGTTGCCTTCTACTTCTGAATAGCTTGAGGCAAGAATTTCTGAAGGGCATTTGCAGTTCAGGGAAAACAGGAGGGGCTGAGATTGTAATTAATTCTATGGTTTGGAGTAAATTACCTAAGACCTTAAACACTGTTTAACAAACTTGTGACGGAAGTGACAAATTTACAGCAGAAGAATTCAGTTATTTAGCTGATTATGTGGCTGATACAAATTAATGAAAATACCGCAATAAGGATTTATATAGTTACAATAGTATTTAAAGTTTATAACCACTTGCTAATTGGCATCATTAATGAAAATTAATGTGGTTACATGCACTCAAGTATTTCACCCAATAATGAGGAAATGAACAATGACATGAAATATTGCTAATAATTAATACTACATATATTTTCTAAGATAAATAGTATGTCCAAGGCTTTGCCAAGAGAAGGAAATACGATTATCCAGCCTGTGTATAACATGTGGTGGTAACCAGTTAACATTCTAACTAGGTATGTTGAGACTAATGCTTAGTGATACATATACATCAAAAAGAGATCCCGTGACATAGAAAAGTCAGTAACGGTGCTGAACCTGAGGCAGAAATTTCTCGTACATCTCTCTTTGTCATGTTGGACAAGGTACTTGCTGTCTCTCTGTACCTCAGATTCACATTTACAAATACAGATTGTATCACTTCCCTCAGCCTGTTGTAAAAAAATGTATATACAGGAACAGGGGAGATGCTTTGGCAGAAGAGATTCAGAACTGCAAAGGCAAGATGCATCAAAGGACCTGCAGATCTTGTAGGCAGATCCTGTAACAGCAGTAAAACCAGAATCATTTGTCAGGTACCTGGGCTCCCTGCACAGCACGTTTGGATCAGTGTCATATCAAAAGCATCCAGTATGCTTGGCCCAGAACTACTTTGTGAGAAGTACAAAAGAGGGGAATAGATATTCCAGATCTTACTCTTTTCTGAATCTTAGGCATGTTGCTCAGTCTCTGGGATGTGCCGTAACACATCACAATCACAGTCCCAAACCTCTCTGGAATATATTTATTTATGACTTTCCCCCTCTCCCAAGGAATTAAGTGTCTTTTTTTTTTTTTTTGACATTCATATGAGAGTTTTGTGATTAAAGCAAGCCTTAAAAAGTGGGTGGCCCTATTTTAATCCCCTCTTTTTCTCAAATTATTCAAATGTCATCTCCAGCTTCCTGGGCTAATAAATAGGATAAACCTGAATTTTTTTATCAGCCGGATATCAAGAGAATCAAGAGAAAACACTAGAACACTAAAGTCTATTTCTAGCTGGACAACAGAGAACGCACCCACCCATTCAGTGTCATTCCTTTTTCTTGGGTTTGATTAATTAGTTTTGATTCCTTCCTATAAAATTAAAATGATTACAGAACAGAGAGCGCCTCTACCCTAATCTCATTTGTAATATAATGTGTAGGGTACTTTCCCATCATGAACTGAGGAGGGCAGAAGCACTTACCTGATGACTTGTTGAATCTTTGCCATTTAGCACAAAGAATTTTCAAGATTTTTCAGATGTAAGAAGGGAAAAAATACTCAGTTCCTGCAGGGAGGAATTGGACATAGATTTCCCAGTCCTGGAGGGCTGCTATAACCACAGAGTTACTGTTATAAAGACAGATTCTATCATTACTTTTTCAATCTCATTCTCTGGAGGGAAGCTAGATGAAAAACTTACAGAATGTAACTTGGATCCACTGTATGTACCCCTCTGAAATGCAGCCGTAAGAGCCAGGGCTTTTATTTTGTTCTTATTTATTTTGTTCTGGGCTCTAAGTCCACCCACAGACTAAATGGCTGTTATCAATTTTGACTCAGGGTGATGTAATGAGAATTAATTGTTATTTTTAAATTACTGTGTGAACTTTAATACTAATTCTGCTGAATATGTGAGGTGTTTTACTGATGTAACTTATTTGACAATTTTCAGGCATTGCACAGAGTAAAGTGGAAGTTAACCCTCATGGGAGTTAATTTACCTTTCCACTATTCAATGTACTGTGCATTCAGAAGAGTATCTAACCAGGCACCACTTTTTCATATGATTTCTGCTTTTAAAATTGATAGTGAAAGTAGGCACAGAATTGTTCAAGTTCCCTTACAAGCCAGAGAGACAAACCTTACAACAAAGCTTATCATAGTGAAACCCTACATTTTTCATCAACTCGTTATTTCTCCTTTTTCACTCTATGTTTATTTAAAGAATACGTTTAAAGTTATGTTGCAGAGATGTATGACACGTTTTGCCTTGCCCTCTTTGTATATAAGTAAATGAATGCAATGAAAGGATTTGATTTACCCTGGCTGATACACGCTGGTCAAAAGACTGATTTTTTTTTTTTTTTTTTTTTTTTTTTTTTTTTTTTTTTTTTTTTTTTTTTCTGTCCTCCTCTGTCTTTGTGTGTGAAATTTTGACCTTCTTCATGATGACTCACCCTGGTGGAATGTTTTCCCAGGGGGTGTTTATCTAGTAGGTAAGTCATTTTCTTTCAGATCTCAGTTAGAAAGTCACCTTTCATCTGTTTACATTGCTCTGGGAAGATATGTTCATCTTTATGTTTGTAAACCCTTCTCAGCATCCATTCCATTATCTGGATTATCAGCATAAGCTGACTAGAAGGGTAACACCTAATTTTGAACCTCTAACTTGTAGAAGTTTCCGTCTGAGCTGTTATTGCAGGGGGGTTTTTTAAGACTATGGAAGGGGTTTATAATGAAATTTACCTCGTCTCGAATTACATAGTCTAACATAGGACAGAACAGTCCTGCTTTAAAGCACCTTTATCTTTCCTTAGACAAAAAGAGAGCCAGTGACGAGCATGTCAGCTGGAGACATCTGTATTGCAACTGTCAAAGATGAATTCCATCAACAAATTGGGAGTAATGGTAGTGTATCTAAGACCACAAGAATATATTTCCTCTCTCTGTTCTTCCAGTCAGAGGGGAAGACAGTGGAGCTGGCCACACATGACAAATAAGATAAAAGGCACAACCAAAATGAATAGATTAATACAAAACCATGTGTAGAGCTGCACAAAGTTGTTGACAAATAATGTTGAACTTCTAAGAAAATGCAGAAAATCAAAGCCTATTCGAAAAAACATTTCAAGGTAGGGGGGTGGAGAGATGGAGTAGATGAGAGTAGGGGGAAGACAAGTGACATTCATTTAGTAAATTGTTCAGTGAGAAGGCAAGTGTAATCGCAGGCCTATAGCTTGTCCCTCAAGGTTGTTAAATGTACTCCTGTACTCAGGAGATGAGGGAAGGTTTACATCACCCTTCCAAACAAAGCGGTATTTGGGCTGTGTTCTCTCCCATCTTCTTAATATCCTCATTTCTATTCTACTTTTCTGCCTTCTATTAAAATCAGGCTCCTTTTCCACAGTCCTGCTAACCGCCACCATTTTATTATCCATCATTTAACTATAGGCTTTTCTTCTTCTCTTTCTCCTTCCCCTTTCCTTTCTTTTCTGCTCCACCCCGCATCTCCCAGAGGTATTTGCATTTCTGTGGCAAATACACTGACTCTTTTAGCATGGTTTGCTCCAGCATGACACAAACTATTTAATTGTAAATTATTAAGTCATCTCTACTTTCCTGAAATGATTCACAGTGGAATGACAGGAAATTATTCCTGGTGGAATGACAGGATATGATATGATGAAATCACGATTCACATGTAAATTGGATGTCTGCTGATAGAAATCCAAAGTCCACTGAGAATTCACAAAAAGAAAATGCTGCAAGGTTTATCCAATGGGTAGATTATTTATTAATGGATAGCACCTGTATTAATACTGTCCACTCTCAGTTGTTAAAAACCCCAGGGGATTTTTCTTTTTCTGTAGTTGTAGTTTGATGTGGAAGTTTTAGTCAAACAGCAACGTTTCCAGTCTTCCTATACATATTTTCCACTCAACTATCTAATTTGTCAATCACACACACACACACACACACATATATATAAGGTCTGAACACTAGCTGGCATAATTCACTGTAGATTTATTGCCTAAATTGAAATGTGCCAATTTGCCCGTGCTGATGTTCTGTATACCACTGATTAAAGTGTACACAGCTACACAGAAATTGTCATGCTTCTTTATTTTTGTTCCTTCTACAAAGCTGTCTGCACAAATTATCTCTTCGGCTTCCTCTGATTTACTTTAAAAGTGTTACATTAATTGTAAATGCAAATTGCAATAATTAAATTTGACCTTATAAACTATCAGATGTGATGGGAATTTCCCTTCCTGATTTTTTATTTTAAATTGGAAAGGCACCAGATCAAACAAGCAGGGAATTTCAAAGTCAAAACAAATACCGTTCATGGTTAGGCACTCTGGTACAATAACAAAAAAGAAAACATATGTATGCATGTATGTTTGTGTGTGTGTTTAATATAGACATTAACCACAAACTACCCAAAATCTTTACATTTGTATGTAAAACTGGCAGTAGCTCCTCTTTTGTTGTTAAGGAGGAAAAAAAAAAACAATCAAAGTGACCTACATATATATAAATTTTTTTTACTTTAATAATGGATACTTTCAGATACCTCCTAAGGTCCTATTCCTCCTGTCATGTTTAAAGGGTTTATTGTTTCCAGAAAAGCTTTTGCTACTCCCTCCGGAGACTGAGCTGATCTAAGGTAATATTAATTCTGTGCCTCTCTCTTGTCGGAACTCGACTTCAAACGGAATAAATGAGATGAGAGCTGAAAGAGAGGTTATGCAAGCTGTCATCCTCCATTGTGTTGGAGGCATCAATGACTCTCAGAACAAATTAGGTGTCACTCTACTAAATCGCAGTCAGAAAGGCAAATCAGTTTATAGAAGACTTATTTGGTCTCCTGAAAAGCTCTTGCATTCAGAGAATAGTTAATCTTCCTTTTATTTCAGTAATTTTAAAAATCGTCATTTTTTATTTCTTTTTAAACAAAGATGAAGCAGAATTTCCTCATGATGACTCATAACGTTCCCTATACAATTCATGCTGATTAGTTCAGTCTAATTTCTCTTTCTCCAAAAGAAAAAGTCCCACAGAGGTTTGTTTCACTCCTAAAAGAGAAAGAGAAATGTCTACATATGTTTTATTAGACTTCTTAATTTTGGGATTGTGGCTTGGGAAAGAGGTCTGTGATAAAAAGTGTCAGAGAAAAGAGAATATTTATGAAGCTTGTCAAGAACGAAGTGTCCCAATTTTGCACATCTTACTGATTCTATTCATTCTTTATTAAGTGACCCTCAACCTACAGAAAAGGAACCAGCATTAGTTAACTAGCTGGTTAATAGCTCACCTCTGGCACTTGATTTTACACCTCCTATTTTTCCCCCTTTTTTCCCCTAATAAAGAGGCTAAATGGACTTTTGCATTCTGGGTTGCACAAAGAACACAAAGGAAGGCTCTTCCACTTCTTGAAAGAAGAAAATTGCCATATTTAGCAAGCTCAAGACAAAGATGGGATAAACCTCACAGGAACTGAGGGACCTACTTTAATTCAAAATCATGTCTATAGAAGTTAGAAGCATTACGCAACAAGAGTAGAGGAAAACTGTTGCTGTTGAGGGCCTTTTTACCTTTAAGTGGGATTTTTTTTTCATATTATCTTCAGACCTGTGGACTAGGACCCATTAGGAGCTGCAGTTCATCAAGTGTGCTTTTGGAGACCATCTTATAGTTTCACTTTGCTTGAAACCTCTTGAGACCCTTCTCTGATGAGAACCAACTTGTAATAACTGGAGGCAATTGGGACATTTGCTTCAAAAGTACAGTCTAAACCAAAACCGAATGCAGATACACCATTAGTTTCTCATGAAGTCAGACATAAGAGGTAAGTACAGATGCCTAAAACTGAAGTGGCTTTCAGAAGTTGATATATCACTTTGTGATTGAAGCTGTGTCTTAGGAACTCGGTGCTAAATTTCCAAAGAGGAATCGCATTTAATTTCCTGAGTTTCAGAGAAATCTTTGTAATTCACGAGGGTTAGAGTGCTTATGTTCCTTATAGAAGACATAGAGAGGGTTAAATGACTAAAACTAGGTTCAGGAAGCCACCAGGCTTATATAGGAGTCTCCTAAACTTTCTAGAGGAAAATATCATGGAAAAATCAGAAAGTAAAACCTACTATCAATGGTTAGCTACACAGCTAAACTTCTTGAGCTGAACACATAAAAAAAGTCAACCCAAATAACAAGCAACCAGAGATATTCCGCCCCCTTGAAAATGGCAGAAAAACTGTCTGTGCACTCAGATGAATGAAGACATCTCTAGAAAACTCCTCCTGCCTACTTTAAACCAGGGGTTTAAAATCAGTTCTTCTGTTTTTTCTGGTTGTTGATTTTTTTTGTTGTTGTTGTTCTTGTTGTTTGTTTTCTAAGCAAAGTGCTGACATCACAGACATGTTGGGTATTTGAAAGCTAGACTTTCTGAATCACTGCTGTTGACATTTTTCTGCTTCAGGAGATAAGCAGTGTACTTTTGAACCTTCTCAGGCACAAGAAGGAGCAGAACCCAGATCACCCCCATGCTGGAAGATAGATCTAAGACTTAATTAGTCATAAAAACACAGCTAATACCCTTTGTTCCAGCTTTACAAAATAAAGACTTTTGCCTGAGCTTGTTTGTTCGTTTTCATAAAGAAGAACCAGAGGCATTATGACTGAACATCCCAGCTGGAAGTAAATTCCTCTTTAAAAGCAAAGTTAAGATAGAAAAATCCTGAAATGACAGGAATATTCCTCAAATTTCCTACAGGTTGCCCTAAACCACTTACCCATTCTGCAGGTGCTGCCACAGTGACTTGGAACTTAAAAATTAAACTTGGTGTTAAAAAACTTTCCGGAGTCAAAGCATCATTATATGCAAAGCCACATTCCCAGGGAACAACAGAGGAACTCACTCAGTGCCTTAATGTTTATGGAACGTAAAATGCTCCTTTAAAATAAAATGTCCAAGATAAAGGGAGGAAGTAGGATCAGTCTCAGTGTCAGCACTTGAGTAATAACATCTCCCTTTTTTCTCAGCACATTGCGAAGGCTCCTGAGCAGAGATGCTTGAATGCAACTAAATATTTTCTATGAGCATTCTGTCCAAGTAATAAACACATTTGATTTGACTGTGCTCATACATAATTTATACTCACTTTCTATTGATATAATGGCAAATTATTTAACTAGAAATATTATTTGCAGAACCAGCTCATTCTTTAAGCTCATATTGCAAACTATCAAAAAAAAAAAAAGTTTCATGTTCATAATGGGAAGTACCCACAGTGTAGGAGACGTGCTCTTATGAGCTTGATTTGCACAATAAACTGGTGGAAGGATCTTTCAGACAGTACATCAGCACAGAGCAACTAGAAGTTAATGACAGGCCTGAAATGGCAGGACATAGCCCTCCTCTCCATTATTTACACCAGGTACCACAATCCAACTGTTCTGAGTCACCAAAGTCAGGACACTCAACCTTTGACTGTTGAGCTTGATCCAGTTATTTTACAAAGTATGCACAGCAGGTATTTGAGTAACACAAGGAACAAGATCAGAAAGAGCCCTGCTAAACAGGTGAATGATACGGGACCAATATAAAGTTGTTTCCCCTACCTGGCAGTTATCACATTTGGTATCATGATGGCAGCAATGGCAGCACGAATATCAGCAGTGCCTATGCTGCACGGATGGATAGGGCATCCTTTCTAGCTTAAAGCAGTCAAGAAAGCTGCAGAATTCTCTTATATCCTCCTAAGATAGAGGGCAAAATTAAGGTTACTTTTTGCAAAGATGGGTTGTTTTCTCATGTGCTGCAGTTTCTAGAGTTAGTAGTGACATCCTTTCAAAGGGAAATGGTGAAAAATCTTTGTACGTAGCCCACTCATCCTTAACTACTCAAAGAGAAGAATGACACAGTCCCTCCATAAGAAGAAATCTGAAAATTTCTGACATACTGAACTACATACCCAACCGCAAACGTGTTTCTTCCTCAGACATTTTCAAACTCTAGGCCTACCAAAGCAATTTCTAGAGCTGTTAAAAAATAATAAATAAGAGGGGATGTATTGGAGAAAGGGATGGAAACACACTCTATTTACCACATAAATGGTATTCAAAGCACTGAGAAAAACAGAGCATGCTGATGCTTAACCACACTTATGGTTTCATTTAGTTGATGTGCTCAGGGAGCACATGGGCTGAAAATCGGTGAAAGATGGGAAACAAAGGGAAGGAATAAATAGTCAGTGGCACAAGGTGAACAGTGGGATGCCTCGCCTCATTGTTCTGCATTAGATCTGGTGTTTGAAATCTGTATTAATGATCTTGAAAGAGGGTAATACTGAGGTTAGCAAAACTTGCAGATGACACAAAGTTATTTAGCTAGCACAGACCAGAGAGATCCATGAGGAACTTCAAAGAGACTTAGCTAAACCATGTGAGGACTAAAGTGAGGGCAAAAGAAGTTCAGTGCCAATAAATGCAAAGTAAGGCATACTGAAGGGAAAAAAATAAATTAAACTGCTTGTACATCTGACAGGGGTCTACATTCACTGTCTCAACCCAGGAAAAGGGTCTGGGTATCAATGAAGACAGATTTCTACACCATATGCAGCTGTAGTTTGAAGAAAAAAATTCAAACAAGATGTGAGGGCTCATAAGAACTGAGATGTGGAGCAATGTACTAAATACTGCACAGCCAATCTATAAATCAAAATCCAGTCTCAAACGGAATATTTTGTGAAGTATTATTAAACAAAACCCAAAATAATATAACAAATTCTAGAAAATTATCAAGATTAGAAAGGGCTCACCTGTGACGAATGAATGTGATCCATGCCTTAAAAAAGAAAAAAAAAAAAGAAAAAAAGAAAAAAAGAAGAAAAATATCTGTGATGAAGAATGACCAAAAAGATTGGGAAGAGTTACCTTAGACAGGAAAGGGACAAAAAGACGTAATGAAAGAAAAAAAATAAATGAGACAACAGGTTAGGTGCTTCTCTTTTCCTCAGCTTGTGGCAGGACAAGAGAAAGTACAATAAAATTGAGGAAGGTAGCAAGTTCAAAACGGATAAAAGGCAACAGTGCTCTTTTTTTTCTACAACGGGTGATTAAGCCAGGGAAACTTCTGACTCACTGAAAGTGAAAACTGAAGAACACTTCAAATAAACATTTAAAGAAACAACAAGAATTGCTGAAGTTGAAATTTAAAAAGCCAAGTATTTGTTGGGAAGTGTTTGAATGCTCTTTTTTAAAAGCCAGATCTCTTGAACTGTCCTTTGAGGAGCTGTCCCAGGCCTGTGCCGAAATCCTTCAACCTTTGAGGAAAAAGACCCTGAGGACCTTAGTGGTTCATGTTGATGCTAGTTTACATAATGCGATTTCTACAAGAGAGAGTTATGCACGCTGAATACCGCCTTCATGCTCTGCACGCAGAACACTACTTTATGTATGCACCGAGCACTTGTTTCCAGACCATCAGGAGCCTGGGCTGCCATGTACCTGGAGAGATGCATATGTACATGTAAACGTGCTCATGAGCTGCAGTTCGGACAGTAATCCCGCAGTACAGTCTCTGCAGAGTTTCTTGGCCTAGGCTTGATTCTTTAGTGGGGACACTAAGGCTGTAAGTGATGTCTTATGTCCCAAATTCTTTGAGACATAGAGCTGGCAAGTCATGCAGGCAAGACGCTGGCCACATGGATTAAAGGTCTGACACAGCATGGCAGCATACATGCTCCTCTAAACTATGTACAGAGCCAGACTGTCTACACTGACACAGCTTGTTATTGCT
This sequence comes from Buceros rhinoceros silvestris, assembly GCF_000710305.1. Lineage (NCBI taxonomy): Eukaryota > Metazoa > Chordata > Aves > Bucerotiformes > Bucerotidae > Buceros > Buceros rhinoceros. Next base: position 10,556 of record NW_010423910.1, on the reverse strand, counting down.
TGTCCTCTCCCTCTCCTGGACTGCTTGTTTCACCAAATCATCAATATTTATCTTTCAGACTGCAAGGTTACAGAGTGGAGGTATGATGAATGCCTTTGTGTCTGTAGGCTCTCAAACACAACGCAGTTTCCACCTCATTGAAGCCCTAGGTTGTGCTAGTCAGAACACTGCAAAACATATGTAACGTCAAAAACTTGGAACAGTATCTGTCCATTCCAGGCAAGGAGCAAAGGAGACATATTCCTTCCTTCCAGCCATGAATGCCAACCCAGAGGACACCAACATCTGACACTGTGAGTGACCACCCTAACCTCTGCTGTCTGGCCCCTCTCTAAGACCTCTTTACAGTCATTAAAATGGAAATGGCATCTGACAACCAGGAACGTCTTTTCACTTCCAGCATCCTCAATTATCTCCTCCTTTCCACTGCCCTCCCACTCCCTGTGTGATGACAGAAATATGTTTTCAGAACTATAATTTTAAGGAACAAATACTTGAACCATCAATAAGTGTTCACTTTGCCCCAGCTGAATAAAAAGCTCCTTTGTGAGCACAGAAGCAAATGATACACAGTTAGGTAGAAAGAAACTACCTGAATGTACTCATTTCAGCTAACTATTTCAGTATTGTGATAGCCTGTTTCCAGTAGATGAAAGAAACCTGGCAGTGTTGCTTTTTCACACTGTAAGAAGCACAAACATCATTTAAATGCCCCCTCAAAATATTCATGCATCAAAAATCCGTTGGAGGCTCAGTCTATTCCCAAGCTGGCTTTCAGCCAACATTGTTATGTTGTTGCTGCATCATGATGGCAATAGCAGACAGCGGAAAACAACAAACAGCAAAGAAGACAAATCTAAGCAATAAAAAAATTTACACTTTTAACACTATTGAAAATTTCAATAATAGTAAAACTCATTGATAATTATTCATTTATTGATTTAGTTCAAGAAAAGGACATTTTAAATACTGACTTCTGGATTCTGTTTGCAGAGTTTTTCTAACCCTCAGCCTTATGCTTTTTATTTTGTTCTGTAAGATATATACAGCGCATGGATGATTTCTCAGTTGATAAAGGTAGTGTAGCTTCACTGAAGCTGACAATTAGCTCTTTCATAGACAAGGTCAAGTGCATAAGCACATTTAAAGTTCATGGAATAATTCTCCCTATCTGCTGAGATTTTTGCATGATAAATGGTGACAAAATCTTGCGTCAAACCATTAATGTCTTCATGAGCTCAAATTCGAGAAAACTATTGAGTTTCTACTTAAATGCTTGAGTAGATAGAGACTCGAGATAAGTCAGTTCAATACTTACTTGTTCTTAACTAATCTTATAATTAAGAAAAACCTCATGGTAAATGGAGAAGACATCTTAGAGAACACAAAGAGAGAACTATGCTATTGAATGTGCCATAACTTAGCTAAAATGCAAGCACATCCTTGCGTCTTCTGGGTACCTGGCCCTGGAAAGTTGTGATCCAATGTATCTACGTAACACGATTGTCCATACACTCTGTGCAGTCAATATGCACACTGGCGTCTCTGAAGATAAGCAAAGTGCAAACCTGTCCATCTTTCTTTTTCCAGGCAGAGACACAGTATCCCTCAAAAAAAGTCATGTCATCATCTCAAGAAGCAGTCAATGCAAATTCTAGATTCTGCTGA